>NC_057813.1:55732260-55945406 GCF_018294505.1 Triticum aestivum
ACCCCATAACACACAAGTTGATCTACGGATCGTTCCTTAGCCGTGTGCGGTGCCCCCCTCCACCATATTCCACCTCGGTCATATCGTCGCGGAGTTTAGGCGAAGCCCTGCGCCGGTAGAGCATCATCATCGTCACCACGCCGTCGTGCTGACGGAACTCATCCCCGAAGCTTTTCTGGATCGGAGCCCGGGGATCGTCATCGAGCTGAACGTGTGCTGAACTCGGAGGTGCCGTACGTTCGGTGCTTGGATCGGTCGAATCGTGAAGACGTACGACTACATAAACCGCGTTGTCATAACGCTTACGCTTACGGTCTACGAGGGTACATGGACGGACACTCTCCCCTCTCGTTGCTATGCCATCACCATGATCTTGCGTGTACGTAGGAAAATTTTGAAATTACTACGTTCCCCAACACCTCCAACTTAAGATGCCTGGTCGACAAGGCACTATCACGATAAACGGAAGTATGGAACGCCCCCTCCGTACAAAGGAGGCTACTATGGCTACTGCGGCCGAAGTACAAAGTGGCCTTATCAAGCCGCACATTTTGTCGGCCTTCAAGACGCTGGTCCCCATTAGACGGGACCAATCAATCTCAAAGCTGAATTAACAGTTCAGCCTCTGCCGTCCGCCCTATATAGCCGCGAAGTCTATCCCCCGCACATAAAATACCCTGGTCACTGGTGGAGGCACAATGCGGACATACCTATACACTATCCACACTCTCATATTCTTTCTTTTTTTCTAACCATTTTTCATGTTTTATCACAGGTGACTATATTCGCCGAGAAGTCCTTTAACCAAGGCAAGGCAACGCAGACATGCGACAGGAGGTCCAAATATTTTTTGTAGACTGCACTCTTTTTTAGAACTGTAAAGTGCCCTTTTTCTCGGCTTTCGACTAACGGCATGACAAATATCCTTGGTAGTAGCATCATAATCTGTAAAGGTTACGCTTGATGTATCATCCAGATGCTAGTCAATATAACCCATATTCAGTATTCGCTTTTCCTAAAGAACCAAATTTTGCTTCTGTGGTTATTTCATGCACGCACCTCGGCATATATTTCTAGGGGCTCGATATGGCAACATATGAGTTGCCGACAAGTCTGAACATCTTTTCAGCACACTTCGGCGTCACGAGTTTGGCCTTATATGCATCAGCTCCGAATCATGTCTTTGGTCAATAGTTGGGTTGCCCGGCTCGTGTGCTTACTACCTTACGTTCCGCTCTATCGGTTAGGGTAGTAAAGGGAGAACTACTGCGATTGTGTCCTGGTTCGTCCGGATGAGCACCTCAGTAGAGAAAGCCGAAAACTGACTATCATGATGACGCCAGAGCTGGTCAACCACTTGATGACTCACTGGAATCTTCGTGATTCCTTTCGTATTACATGAAGGACCATTCTTCTGGTCACGTATGTAAACACATCGTATTCGGATAACCGCGTACATACAAGGGGCTATATAGTAGCCCCACCGTCAAACTCCTATGGCTAAGCGAAAGTGTCAAAGCCCTATAGTCCGATTGCCTGGTTCGCCGCATTGACACCTCCTTAATGGATCAAGACGTTGGGTCAAGAGTCATCAAGTGCTTTTCCGAACACCCCCGTATTATATGCGAGGGGGATGAAGCTGACGACTGGTAAACTTTCAGATTATATAAAAATTGGCCGCACAGGAGGCACAAAAAACTTTTTAGGCAAAAGTATAAAACATAGCCTTAATATATCATAACATTGTTTTTACAATTTCGATACATTTCACTCGAACATAATACCTTTCGAGCACTGACCCTCTATCAAGCGGGCACCCTCCAAGACATCTTCAAAATAATGCTCTGGCATATGATGGTCCTTGCCTTTGGGTGGACTTTTCGCTGCAATATCGGTGGCCTTCATCTTTGCCCAGTACGTCTCGACGCGGGCAAAGGCCGTCCGTGCACCTTCTATGCACGATGACCGCTTAACAGTGTCTATATGCGACACCGCATCAACAAGTCGCTGCACCAAACCGAAATAACTATTCAGAATTGGCTCAGTCGGCCACAGTCGGACTACGACGTCATTCATGGAAGATCCGGATATCTTGTGGATCTCGGCCCACTGGACCATCTATTTGTTCAGCAATAGCGGACGCTTTGGCCTGCTGAATTGCGACCAGAAAAGATTTTCTGTCGCATGTCCCTCTTGCGCTTGGAAAAACTATGCTGCATCGGAGACACTCTTCGGCAAGTCCAAAAATGCATCTGGAGAATTCCACATTTGATTAAGCGGGGCATACTTCGGATCGCCAAATTTAGTTCGTAATAAGAAGGGCTTACCAGCCGCGATCTCCCCAGCTTGTCGGATCTCCTCCCGAGCCGCTATAGACTCGGATCGTGCTTCCCTCGCCTCTTGTAAGGCCTTATCAAGATCGACCGCTTTGGTCTTGTTATCTTTCTTGAAAAATTCGCATCGGCCAGTGGCATTCTTTAGCTCAAGCACCATAATGGATATTCTCTCCTCACACTGGCGCCGAGCATCCTGTTCGGCCTTTAAATTAGCAGCTGCCTTTTCGGCAATCGCATTACTCATCCTGGCTTGCTCCTTGGCCCGGGCAAGCTCAGCCCAAAGGGTCTCAACTGCGGTGGCACCATCTGCAGTTATGCATATCTCAGTATACAATTCTTAGCATCATGCTCATATTATAATACTTGCATATACTGACTGCCCCAAAGACATACCTTGTGCCTCGTCGAGCCGTCTATTAATAAGCATGATGTCATCATCTGCCACATCAAGTTTCTGCTTCAGATCTGCAATCTCTGTAACTTTGGCAGTCGCCAGGGATGTAACAGCCTGTGTTCCAATTAGTCAGATTATTTCTTGGGCATATCTTTCTTGATCCTCTGATCGCCTCCCTTTGGACGCCAACCAGAGTCTCAGGGGCTACTATCTATACACAGGTGCATTTTCCGTTTATAGCACAATTGAAAATATTATATTACGTACCTCGAAGCCTCTTAGCAGGCTCGTAAAGGCTTCATTCAATCCGCTTTTCGCGGACAGAACCCTCTCAACTACCGTACCCATCAAGGTACGATGTTCCTTTGAGACGGGCGCCTATCGCAATATGTCCATCAATGTATCCGGCGCCTCTGGATCCCTCGAAGCAGCTGTAGGGGTACAGACTCCCTTCAAAGGAATATGTTTACTCGACCTTAGAGTCGTCTCTAGCTGTAAATCGGATAGTCTGAGGCCTTTATTGTTGGTCCACGTAGGAGCCACACACCCAAACCCTGGACGGCCGAAGTGTCGCCGTCGAGCCTAGTCTCCATTGTCCCTCGCTCTGCTTGATGACCGGGAGAGATCCTCCGGGATGACACCTCGGTGTCATCTGCCCTATTAGGTGGGGAGGTCTGTGGAGGCGTCCTGCTCTCCATCATCTCCGGAAGAAGATCCCCTAAGGAGGAGGACTGTTGAGGAAGGCTGCATGCCGTACTACAAACATATATTTTATATATTACCCTTGCAACCAGGAAAGAACGGGATATGTTTAAAACACTGTTGTTCACTTACGATTCGGCTAAGGGCTTGTCCTTACGGAGGAACTGCGTGACAATATCGCCTCCTGAATCAGAACCCCCTGACCGGGATATTTCCCTTTCTTAGAAGCCTTTATCTTCAAGTCTTCGGAGGCGGTCCTCTTCTTCCCATGGGGAGAAGGGGTATCGGTTTTTTCTTCACTTTCTTTTTCGGAAGAGGGAGTTCCAATCTCCCCAGACAAAGTACCTAGCACGCCTCTAGAATGGGGGCCACTCTAGGCCTTCTCGCTCTCCTCCTCGTCTTCCTACGCCTGCAATTGATATGGTACCGGAACCAGCATCCTTGTTAACACTGGATCGGCTAAGTCTTCAGGAAGAGGGGCCGAACACCTAATTATCTCCGCCTTCTTTATCCAGCCCTGGCCGAGTATGGTTTTCTCCGTATATTGTTAGGAGAAATTTAACTAAGCTGTGATAGGGGGTCGAGAGTGCTTACCGAGGTATCCGTATGGTTGCAGTCAAGGCCGATGTCTTATGTAGTGTCCGACCACTGTTTTCGTGTCCCGAAGAATGATTTCCACACTCCTCTGAGCGTCGTGCCGGAGAAGTGCTGAAAGGTTCGTGGTCCTTCCGGATTAAACTCCCACATGCGGAGTGGCCGTCGCTGGCATGGTAGGACCCGACGGACTAGCATTACTTGGATTATGTTGATAAGACCGGTGTCCTTTTCAATGAGGCTCCGGATATGGCTTTGTAGAGTCTGCACTTCATCAATTGATCCCCAGTCCAGTCCCTTATTAATCCATGATGCAAGATGTAATGGAGGGCCAGGTCAGAACGCAGGTGTAGCTGCCCACTTGGTACCACGGGGTTCAGTGATGTAAAACCACTCCCGCTTCCATAGGTTGGAAGTTTCTGCGAAGGAGCCTTTGGGCCAGGAAGTATTAGCGAGTTTGGTCACTACAACATCGCCGCACTCCACTTGTTTCCCGTCGACTACCTTCTTTTCACATAAAAGGTCTTGAGCCATAAGCTATAGTGTGGGGAAATACGAAGGAAGGCATCGCACACGATAATGAACAATGAGACATGAAGAAAGGAGTCCGGGCTAGATCATGAAAATCTAGCCCGTAGTAGAACATGAGCCCTCGAACGAAGGGATGAAGAGTGAACCCTAGCCCTCAGAGGACGTGAGAGATGAATACGACCCTCTCGCCGGATCTGGGAGTAGGAACAACCTGCCCTTGAGCAGGAAGCCTATGGGGATTTTCGCGGTCCAGTACCTCACCGCCCGGAGCTTCGCAATATCCTCCTCTGTGACTGAGGAAGCCACCCACCGGCCTTGAGGTCCGGACATGGCCAAGAAGTGCGAAGCGATTAACTTGAACCTAGGGTGCTGGAACTCGAGGTGGAGAAGTTGAGGAAAGGGTTGGCGTAAAGGAGAAAAGACGGGTTTTGGCCCCTTTATAAAGGCAATGACTATCAAACGCCCCTCCTAGGCCTTAAAACCTGCCTATTCCTAAGGAGTCATGCCAACAGAACGGATGGGTTATCCACACCCGTATTGATGAGAATCCCGCAATAAGGGGACATGATCTCTGTTTTGACAAGACATGCCAATGAAGCCGCATCTCGAAACATGGAGCGACAGGCTAAAAACGGTTTGAAATAATGGCCGAGTTGTCAGCAGATGGGACTCGTGAAATACTATACTCTCTACAATTGTGTGTGGAATTTGTTTTGCAGAGCCGGACATGATTCTTGTGTTCAAATACTATTTTGGAGTATTCGGAGAAGGAACCTGCCTTGCAATGTCGAAGACAATCTGCGCGCCGGACACCTTGTCATTGAAGCCTGGTTCAGGGGCTACTGAGGGAGTCCTGGATTAAGGGGTCCTCGGATAGCCGGACTATGTAACATGGGCCGGACTATTGGGATGTAAAGATACAAGACCGAAGACTCTCTCCCGTGTCCGGATGAGACTCTCCTTGGCGTGGAAGGAAAGCTTGGCGATCGGATATGAAGATTCCTTTCTCTATAACCGACTTTGTACAACCCTAGTCCCCTCCGGTGTCTATATAAAGCGGAGGGCTTAGTCCGTAGAGGCAACTACAATAACAGTCATAATCATATAGGCTAGATTTCTAGGGTTTAGCCATTATGATCTTGTGGTAGATCAACTCTTCTAATACTCATATTCATCAAGATCAATCAAGAAGGAAGTAGGGTATTACCTCCATAGAGAGGGCCCGAACCTGGGTAAACATCGTGTCCCCCGCCTCTTGTTACCATCAACCTTATACGCACAGTTCGGGACCCCCTACCCAAGATCCACCGGTTTTGACATCGACACCCTACTCACTACTTTACCCTTACTACCACTGCACATGTCTATGGCTTTGTTATTGTTGATGATTATTTGAGATACACCTGGGTACACGTTTCTCTATAAGACTAAAGTGCAGGATGTCTTCAGACGCTTCGCAAATTGGGCCATGATGAAGTATGGCATCAAGACCAAGCACATCCGGAGTGACAATGGCACTGAGTTTAAGAATGCTGGCCTCGACACTTATCTTGATACTTTGGGCATCACACATGAGTTCTCTGCTCCTTACAACCTTAGTAGAATGGCATAGTGGAGCGCAAGAACAGAACGCTCATTGAGATGGCACGCACGATGCTTGATGAATACAAGACTCCAAAAAAATTCTGGCCCGAAGCCATTGATACTGCATGCCACATCATCAATAGAGTCTATCTTCATAAGTTCCTCAAGAAAACATGTTATGAACTTCTGACTGGTAAGAAGCCAAACATCCGTTACTTCAAAGTCTTTGGTGCTAGGTGCTGGATCAAGGATCCACATCACACATCTAAATTCGCACCGAAAGCACATGAAGGTTTATTCTTGGTTACGGAAAGGACTAGCACATCTATAGAGTCTTCAACCTCTTTCACTACAAAGTGGTTGAAACTGTAGATGTGCGGTTCGATGAAACTAATGGCTCACAAAGAGAGCACCTGCCAAATGTGCTAGATGAAGCTACATCAGGTGAATCTATCAGGCTGATTGTTACTAGAGAAATCATATCCACCGAGGAACAGTCTAAGGATGAGATCATCATTTCTGCACCTAATCAACATGAAGACAATGCTCATTCTGACGCCAATGCTGAGGATGAAGACAATAGTCAGTCTAATCAAAATCTTCGTCCAGATCATCCTCAGGTCACAAATGAAGTCTAGATTGAGAAGATTGTCGATGACATCAATGCACCTGGTCCTCTCACTCGATCAAGAGCTACGCAACTGGCAAACTTCTACGATTACTTTGCTTTTGTCTCTGTGTCTGAACCCAAGAAAATCGAAGAAGCCTTCATGGAACCTGAATGGATTCAAGCCATGCAAGAAGAGCTTCAATAGTTTGAGCTGAATAATGTCTGGGACCTTGTCAAACGTCCCGATCCTCGCAAGCAAATTATCATTGGCACAAAATGGATCTATCGCAACAAGCAAGTGGAACTTGTACAAGTTGTCAGAAACAAAGCTCGCCTCGTCGCTCAAGGTTACACACAAGTGGAAGGAATTGACTTCGATGAAACCTTTGCTCCTGTGGCTAGGCTTGAAGCCATTCACATACTGCCGGTCTATGCTAACCATCACAACATTCTTCTGTACCAAATGGATGTGAAGAGTGCCTTTCTCAACAGCAAAATTGAAGAAGAAGTGTATGTCGCTCAACCGCCTGGTTTTGAAGATCCAAAGCATCCTAATATGGTGTACAAGCTCAACAAGGCACTATATGGCCTCAAACAAGCACCTCGCTCTTGGTATTACACACTCAAAGAATTCCTGAAAAGCAAAGGCTTCAAACCTGGTTCTATAGATCCCACTCTCTTCACAAAGTTATATGACAGTGAACTGTTTGTGTGTCAAATATATGTGGATAACATCATCTTCGGCTGCACTGATAAGAGATATAGTGATGAGTTTGGATACATGATGCAAGAGCAATATCAGATGTCCATGATGGGAGAGCTGAAGTTCTTCCTTGGTCTTCAAATCCGTCAATAGCACAATGGCATCTTCATATTGCAAGAAAAACACCTCAAAGATTGCCTGAAAAAGTTTGGAATGCAAGACTGCAAAGGGTACACGATGCCAATGCCAACCAAAAGTCATCTTGGCCCTGACGACAATGGTAAAGAGTTTGATCAAAAGGTATACCGCTCCATGATTGGTTCTTTACTATACTTATGTGCATCTAGGCCTGATATTATGCTTAGCGTTTGCATGTGTGCCAGATTCCAAGCGGCACCAAAGGAATTGCATCACCTTGTTGTGAAGCGAATTCTTCGATATTTGGTTCACACCCCAACACTAGGATTATGGTATCCAAAGGGCTCATCGTTTCATCTAGTTAGATACTCAGATGCTGATTATGCTGGTGACAAGGTTGATCGCAAGTCTACATCAGGCACATATCACTTTCTTGGATGATCTCTTGTCTGTTAGTCTTCAAAGAAGCATAATTGTGTATCCCTCTCCACTGCTAAATCTGAATACATTGCTGCTGGATCCTGCTGTGGTTAGCTTCTCTAGATGAAGCAGACTCCAAGGATTATGGCATCAACATGAAGAATGTGCCACTCTTCTGTGACAATGAAAGTGCCATCAAGATTGCCAAGAATCCAGTTCAGCACTCGAAGACAAAGCACATTGAGATTCGTCATCATTTTCTCAGAGATCATGTCATCAAGGAAGATATTGATATCATTCACGTCAACACTGAAGAGCAACTGGCAGATATCTTCACAAAGCCCTTGGATGAGAAAAGGTTTTGCAAGTTGCGGTGTGAGCTAAATATCTTAGAATCGTCAAATGTCCAGTGAATGGACACACATCCTAATGCTTATGAATGTTGATGACTTAGATGTGCAACACAAAAAGTAACCTATTTCTGCAATCAATGAAGACTTACCCTCTGGGTGTGAATACATTAATGTGGAATTTTACTTCGGAGAGCCACGATAATTGTGCGATGTGTCTGGGTCTAATACTTCCTATATGGTGGGTAATGCCACCACCACACTTTCTTGAAGATTTTCACTTGGCGTCATGATTGCATTATCTTCACATTTGGATTGTCTTCAACATTGATTTGTCTTCAAAATCTATATCTTCACAATGTTGATTTATCTTCAATACTTTATATGTGTTTTGTCCTCTATAACATTCACTTATAGCTATGTCTCTAAGTTGCTATTTTTCTGACCTAAGTGAATGTGATCGGACCCTAATCTCTTCTGTGCTTCTCCCTCAAATTCTTTCTGTCTAGTCATATGCATTCTGTTGACACTTGTCAAATATATTCACTATGTCCTTGTCAGCTGAAGATATAGAGACACACATTTAAAACTGCTTTTAATGCCTTATCCTTTGCCTGAAAACCGGAGAATCCGAAATGACCACCCGACAATCCAGGCGTGTGTGGGAACATGGTTGAACTCCTGATAAGCTGCATGCAAGCCACATGTCCTACAGATGTGAACCGCCAGGGGCACCTGCGTAATTGCACTGCGCCGCCCTCCTTCTTATAAATACTTGCCCACACGGTCATTATCTCCTCTTTCACCTCGCCATCTCGCTCAAACCCTAGCGCCACCGCTAGCTTGTGTCAACGCCGGAGATGAAGCGCTTAGCTGCCGCGACTTCTTCGACACCGTCCTCACGCCGGCCGCGGACCTCGTCTTCTTCGTCGCCACCGTAGGTGTCTTCCATCGCCAAGTTAGGGAATGGGAGATTGGACTACTTGGCATCCGTTCTGCCTCGTCTAGCAGTTCCCATGTGGTAAATAAAACTCGCTTTTTACCTAGATCCGTCAAATCTATCAACTTCACCCAAACGTGGTTTCTGAACTTCCAAATCTGGATCTTTCTTTTTCTGCATGTCATATCTTGCAAAGTATGTTCACTTATGCTTCACAACTAGTTAGATTCCTCACTTGTACTTATTCTTGGATTCGTACAAATCTGGAACCAACTTCCTTCAAATAAGGGAATGTCTTCGCACTATGAGGTCAATGTCTTCTAACTGATTTATCTTCAAAATCTTCTAAGAATGCATATGACCTCTTCCCCTTCCCTCACATATCTAATGCTATCACAGGTACATGTCCATGGGAGAATCCTTTGGTTCTCATAATCTGCATTCATTTCCAGAATCCTTACAGCGTCATATTGAATCTCCTGAAGCCAGTTCTTGTTTGAAAAGTCGACGGAAGCCTTTCACTGATCTGAAGCCAATCTGTCTGAATCCAATGGCCACTGAAAAATTTGCAAGGAAAGGCGACAAGCAACACCGTGGCAATACTGCACTGGACGGCTGGACCTGCTCCCAGATCTGTATGACCTATACAAATCTAATCCTAAAGAGAGCTATACACAGCGCAAGAACATAATCCAATGGATCCGAAGATACTGGGCTGAGCAGCGGTTCAAGTATAACTTCGTGACACCTGAATATGCCGAGAAGAATGCCATCAAGTGCCGGTGGGTGTCGGTGGAAATGACACCTATGGGATCACAAGAATCCCTACTACGGTTGCGGGGCGCGGAGTCGTGAGAAGAGCAGGATCATCAGTCAACACAAGAACACGAGTCATTTACCCAGGTTCGGTCCGCGAGGATGCGTAATACCCTAGTCCTGCTTTAGTGTCTATTTGAGTGTTCTTGGAGTTCTTGAGCTAGCTACGATGAGTAACTTGGACAAGGGTCCCAATCCCTCTCCTGGATGCCTCGGGCCTCCTTTTATAATCAAGGGGATTTCCACAATGGCACACAGGAGGTGGCATCGGTGTACAGTGGCTAAGCTTATCGCTTAGCCATTATAGGACAAGACGCATTTAATGTGCCCCTTAGGTGTCCTCCTCACTTAGTCGGGGACGGAAACCAGCCCCCGTCCTATCCGTCACTGCCCCACCTTGCTCTGACAAGCGTCCATGCCAGCGGTGCGCACGGTGCCATGTAGGCTGGCTGGCTGCTGAGGTGGTGCGGTGGTAGGGCCTTCACAAAGATTTGCATGCCACCACGTAGGCACTCGCTGAGTTGGCCTGGAAGCCTCACGTCGACACGTAGGTGCCTGCCTAGCTGGTGGGCTGGCAGCTGCATGGGAGCGGTGGTGGAACCTTGGCGGGCGTGGGCCTGGCTATGGCCCTGTGGATGTCCTCGGCAAGGGCCTTGCCAGGGCCATGGCAAGGGTCTTGCCGCGGCACCGTGGTCGTCCCCGGCAAGGATCTTGCCGAAGGTCTCATGGATTTCCTCGGCAAGGATTCTGCTAAGGCTCGTTGTCTTCTGATCCTCATTTAACTCCGTGTGCTTCTTGTCTTCACAAAGATCTGCATGCCATCATGGGGGTGCCTCCCGAGCCTTGGTCCCAATGTGGTTGGTGGTGTTGAAAACCTGGGGCTCAAGGATGGCGTGCTCCGCTGGTGTTGGGCAAGTTGCCCCAGAAAGGCTCTTGCCGGGGTCATGGAGGCCGCCCCGGCAAGACCCACCTCACCCCTTGCTCTTTGTGTTTCTGTCTTGGTGTTGCTCTGATCATCCCGCAGCTTTGACCCTTCCCTCTGCCCTGCTCAGCATGGCCATGGGCTTTGATTGCCCGTGCACAAGTAAGGGGGTACAAAGGAGTGCCCCTACTTTAGTACACCGACAGGAGCCCCCTGGCCTTGGCCACATATAAGCGCAATGCGTTGTTGGGCTAGGCCCAGAACGGTGCACGGGCAGGTGGGGCAGTTTTTACCGCAGTAACCTTTTTGTCCGCCGTGCTTCCCCACGATCTGCATTGAATGCGTGATGTGGGGGTTGTGCGTGATGTGGGGGGCATGCGTGGGGCGGTCGCTACACACGTGTCACGTCATAGTAAATGGTAAAGAGGCGTCCTGCGCCTTCCCCATAAAAAGAAATAACCGCAGGCGCGCGACTCATTTACCCTCTGCGCTTTCTCCAATCTCGGCATCGCCGTCCCCATCTTCTTCCTCCTCAAGCTCTCGCTCCTGCTCGCCGCTGCTGCACCTCCCACTGTTCTCGACCCCTCGCCCTCTTTCTAGCGGCCATGGCGCCTAAATCTGGCAAGGGTAAGGGCGCAGCCAAGCACATAAAGGAGAAGGAGGCACCAGAGAGCGAGGCGGTGGCATGGCGGGTGCAGTTCGCCAGTTTCATCCCATCGTCAATCGATGTCTTCGACCTCCAGGACTACTTCCGGCCTTTGTGGGGGACGGAGACGATGGGGCACCCTGCCACGCGCGTCATCCCCACTGATTGCGGCAAAGGCGGGCCAAAATGGTACCCATTCTTCGTCGACTTATTCTTCTGCGGGCTTTGCCCCCCTTTCTCTGATTTCATCAACGATGTCATGCACACTTTTGGCTTCCATCTGTTGGATCTCACGCCGAATGCCGTGGCGTGCTTGGCGTTCTTTGCCCACCTCTGTGAGGGCTTTGCCGGGGTGCTCCCCAGCACGACGCTCTTCCGCCACTACTTCTCCCCCCGCATCCAACCTGGGGGTGCCCTTACAGGGAGTGTTGCCTAGATCCCGAGGGCCCAGGGGAAAGGAGCATACCTAGAAGGTGCCCTGAAGGAGAGGTGGGAGGAGTGGCGGGGCCGATGGTGCTGGATCATGGAGGAGAACCCACCAGAGTTCTGCCGGGGTGTTCGTCGGGAGCCGCCGACCCGTGGCGTGGACTGGAGAAACCTCGACGCCGATGACAAGAAATTTTCGATCGCCATCACCAAGATTCACCGCCTCACCGAGGTCAGGCTCACCCTCGAGATGTTTGGCACGAATTTCATCCGCCGCCGAATTGCTCAGCTGCACAACAAGGGGAGGCTGACTTGGGATTTCAGGAATGTGGCCGACATCATGAGACTCCGCCCCAGCCTGAAGCACAACCTCACGGTGATGGGGCACTCCTGGTACTGCTAGAGGCTCTTCCAGCTTGACGTGTTTGCCGATGACAAGCTGGAGAGGACCGACAAGGCTGCGAAGTCCGGCAAGGCCATCAAGGGGCCCTTGTTCGGGCTACCGCCAGGAGTGGTCCCGCTGAGCAACAACTCCCGCCAGGCCGACATTCTCGCCATGATGCCGGTCTTCAACGCGCACGGTCTTGACCCAGCCTGGGTCGAGCCCCCGGCACATGAGGTTCAGGAGTTTTTCGACAACTTGGTTGAAGTTCTCGATCATGATGAGCCGCTGCTCATCCAGGACACCACCCAGGAGGAGCTGGACTACATCACCGCCAGGGTGGCGGAGGCGGAGCTTGCCAGGGCGGACGGCTATGCCGCCGGGGTGGAGAATGACGCCGCCGTGGCCGCAGAAGAGAAAGAGCTCGCCCATTCGGCAAAGTCCGCCAGGGAGGCGGGCGGTGTCAGCACCGAGGCCCCCCTTGTCGAGGACGTGGTCAAGGAACCGTCCGAGGAGGAGGCCAAGGCCGTCGACCCCTCGTCTATGAAGAAAGGATGCACCCTGCGTCGAGCCAGCTCTTGCGAGCCGGTCCGGCCAAGCAGGGCCGAACCGCGGCAAGGGGTTTAGGGGGAAGCCATGCGTGTGACGAGGGCTGCAGTGGCGAAGAAGAAGGCCGCGGTGGCGAAGAAGAAGACGGCCGCCTCTTCTTCATCCAAACGCCACCGGACTCCATCGCCTTCCCCTCCTCCCGTAGACGCCGGCACGGAGGTCACCTTTGACTTTTCATCCCTTAGCCCGAGGAGGAAGAGGAAGGCAGCAGAAGAGGAGGTGGAGGACGAGTAAGCATTTCGCCCCTCGTCGTTCCCGTCCTTTCTAGTTGTGCCTTCTTCCTTGATTTGTGTTTGTCTTCGCAGGGAAATGGAGACGCTGGCCCAGCGGGCGGCGAAGAAGGCCAAGGCCTCGATGGACAGCCAGCCCCCGGCCGGTACCTCAAAGGCGCCGCTGGTGGTGGTGAGCAGCCCAGATAGTAGCCCACGGCGCAACCCCCATCTTAGCCCCCAGTGTGCGTTCACCACCTACTCCCCATTAATGTTTGCCGGGGTGTGACTCTGGTACTGACATTGCCATGGCTGCAGGAGGAGGACGGCGGCAGGAGGAGCCACCAAGGGCCACCCCCACCATACCGCCCCCATCGACAACTCCACCCCGAGGGGCGTCCCCGGCAAGGGCTCCAGACACCGAGCCCATGTGCACGGAGGAGGAGGTAAACTTGGGCACTGGTGGCTCCATCGCGGCAACAGATGTTGACGGGGAGGGGACCACTTCTTCTCAGCCCGACACAGGTGAGTCATCTGCTTTTCCTTCCTCTTCTTCTTTTTTGAACCTTGACCTTGGCCTCGCCTCACTTTCCCTCGTGGCATCTAGATCCTCCCTTGGCGGACCAAGAGGACATCGACACCGTCATCACGAAGGTTGCCAAGGATGCTGAGGCCGAGGCCGACAAGATCGCTGCCGAGGAGGCCGACAAAGGCGCCGCCGAGGAGGCCGGAAGGGCGCTGCCGAGGAGGCCGGCAAGGCCACTGCCAAGGAGGAGGTGGTTGACGATCAACCCTTCTCCTCCGCTGCCTCTGGCTCAGGCAGGTACTTGAAGGTGGGCGACGACTTGTTCATCCACCTCCCAGGGTCGGCGAGCACCAGGGCGCCGGCTGAGGGGGAGGTGTTTAATGATGAGGTGCTTGCCACCACCGGGCTTGAGGTTGTCGAGGAACCGAGAGCCGGTGGCGGCGGTACCCAGGAGGAGCAGCTTCTTCGGGCCATGGGCGCTAGCTTCGTGGAGCTCCAGGCGCTCCGCCGTGCCCGTCTGGACAAGGCGAAGTCCAGGGAGGTGGCGGCGGGCAAGGCGGAGGCGCATCTCGGGGAGCGCATCACCGAGGCACATGCCTGGTTTCGCCGGGCCCACGAGGAGCTGAAGGCTACCCAAGGTCAGCTAGTTGAGCGCGAGCTAGAGCTTCTCCTGAAGCAGGCCAACATCAAGAAGGCCCAGGAGGCGGCGAGGGAAGAGGCCACCAAGGCCGAGGCAGCCCGGTCCTAGCGCCAGACCGAGCTAGACTCTCAGGAGGAGGACCTCGTCGCCCGTGAGGCGGCGCTTGCCGCCGCACTCCGCGGGAAGGACGAGGAGGTCGAGGAGCTGGAGCAGAAGCACAAGGATGCACTTGATGCTCAAGCTCTGGCCCAAGGTGACAAGGTGAAGGAGTTGGAGGTGGAGTGGGACGGCCTGAAGAACAGGACCGAGGAGTTGGCGAAGGAGAAGGATACGGTCAACTGCGCCTTGATGGTGGCGGAGGCCGATGTCCTCGACAAGGCCGAGCAGCTCTCCCGTGCCAACGACTCCATCAAGGACCTGAAGCTGAAGCTAGAGGGCCTTGAGGGGACGCTTTCAGAGATCAGGACCCGAGAAGGAATCCTGACCAAGGATCTGGCGGAGGAGAGGCAGCTGCGGAAGAATGATGCCGCCAACCACGAGGATTTCATGAAGGGAGAGAATCTCTGGATCAGCCGCCTCGCCGACATCGCCAAGATGATCACCAAGCAGCTGGCCGGCATGGGGATGCCGGACATAAGGTACGCACCGAAGCCGAATGTGAGCCCCAATGCCAAGTTGACCCTGTTCTTCGAGGGTGTTCTTGGAGCCCTGGAGCGATTCAACTCCAACTAGGCGAGCTCCCTGGCCAGCGAAGCCTAGATACTTTGCCGGAGCGCCATGACGAAGGTCCTCACCAAGCTAGCATACTGGAACCCCAACCTCGACTTTGATGCCGCGCTGGATAGCTTGCCGGAGGATGCAGACCTCACGGTGCTCGAGGAGCGCATCGAGCCCATCATCAGCCGCGTCAGCGGAATCCAGAGGGTGGAGGTCCAGTGCCGGGATTAGGCACCCCGTTTCTTATCGCCGCTGCGGGTCCATGACCAAGACAATTTTTATCTTTAGTTAGAACTGCAACAACAATTGATGTAATATAACTCTGTAGTGTTTTAAAACGATGCATGTTATTTTCCTGTTTGACCTCTCCTTGTATGTCCACCCTATGCCAATTGGGCAGGATTGCCGGCGCGTAAACCCAAACCGTAGCGCTTTGAAGGACGGATCCTTTAGTGGCCGGCAGGGTGTGCTTGCTGCCGTGTGAACCACCTTGCCGTTCTCAGCGCGGCCGCTCGAACTGTTGAGCGGACTCGAGACAAAGTGAGAGTGTTGCCAATAGCGGAAGGCCACGGTGCCATTCTTGACGCAGCTGCTCGACCTGTTGAGCAGACTCGAAATAGACCAAGGGCATTGCCAATAATGGAAGGGCCCCACTACGTGCAGGTTTCTCATACAGAGGAAATATCTCCGAGGAGGATAACCTTATATAAAAAGGAATTACTCAAGAGTTTTTGCATGACTTAGCTTTCTTGTCACCGCGCAAACACTTGCGCATTCGATGACGGTGCTGCTCACTTGGTCACCTTCTTCCTTGGAAACCAAGGCAACAGAAAACTGCTGGACTGACGATCGAACATGATTCTCACAACTTCGCGCCCTACCTGGCGCACCAAAGATGTCGGTGGAAACGACACCTATGGGATTACGGGAATCCCTACTACGGTTGTGGGGCGCGGGGTCGTGAGAAGAGCGGGATCAGCAGTCAACACAAGCACATGGGTCGTTTACCCAGGTTCGGGCCGCGAGGATGCAGAATACCCTAGTCCTTCTTTAGTGTCTATTTGAGTGTTCTTGGAGTTCTTGAGCTAGCTACGATGAGTAACTTGTCCAATGGTCCCAATCCCTCTCCTGGATGCTTCAGACCTCCTTTTATAATCAAGGGGATCGCCACAGTGGCATACAGGAGGTGGCATCGGTGTATAGTGGCTAAGCTTATCGCCTAGCCATTACGGGACAAGACACATTTAATGCGCCCCTTAGGTGTCCTCCTCACTTTATCAGGGATGGAAACCAGCCCCCGTCCCATACGGCGCCACCCCACCTTGCTCCGACACGCATCCAGGCCAGCGGTGCGCACGGTGCCATGTAGGCTGGCAGGATGCTAAGGTGGCGCGATGGTAGGGCCGTCACGAAGATTTGCATGCCACCACGTAGACACTGGCTGAGTTGGCCTGGAATCCTCACGTCAACACGCAGGTGCCTGCCTAGATGGTGGGCTGGCAGCTGCATGGGAGCAGCAGTGGAACCTTGGCGGGCGTGGGCCTGGCTGTGGCCCCACGGATGTCCTCGGCAAGGGCCCTGCCGGGGCCCCGGCAAGGGTCTTGCCGCGACATCGTGGTCGTCCCCGGCAAGGATCTTGCCGGAGGTCTCGTGGATTTCCTCGGCAAGGATTCTGCCGAGGCTCATTGTCTTCTGATCCTCATTTAACTCCGTGTGCTTCTTGTCTTCACAACGATCTGCATGCCATCATGGGGGTGCCTCCCGAGCCTTGGTCCCAATGTGGTTGGTAGTGTTGGAAAACCTGGGGCTCAAGGGTGGCGCACTCCGCTAGTGTTGGGCAAGTTGCCCCGGCAAGGCTCTTGTCGGGGTCGTGGAGGCCGCCCCGGCAAGGGTCTTGCCGTGGGAGTCCACCTCGCCCTTTGCTCTTTGTGTTTCTGTCTTGGCGTTGCTCTGATCATCCCATGGCTTTGACCCTTCCCTCTGCCCTGCTTAGCGTGGCCGTGGGTGCGGCTCTGACTGCCCGTGCACAAGTAAGGGGTAGAAAGGAGTGCCCCTACTTTAGTACACAGATAGTGGGGCGATATTCTTTAAAAGAACTTAGCACCAAAGACAAAACCTGAAGCTATTGCTTAGAAGTTCTATCCATGCATGGTCTAAGGACCTCAGCTAGAAAATGCCGACCCATCATCGCTTCTATGGCGTCGTGATGATGATCTCTTCAAGCGCAACTTCCAGTTTGCAAGGATTCTGCCAAGCAGAACAAGAAGGAGTTTGGACTCGACTTAACCCTGGTCCGTCTGCACCAAGGTCATATGGTACACGTGAAGCCAATGAAAATAGAATTGGCCCCTTCCCCAACTTTGATGGGCTTTTGTCTCACATTGCTGCCAGAGGGCCACAGTGGAGCAATCTGCTGAAGATGCAGACTCTGAAGATGCTCCTTCACCACCGAAGCAGAAGAAAAAGTCTAAAGCTTCAAAGCCCTCTGCTACTGCTGCTCCAAAAGCTTCGACGAAGAAGCTATTGAAAACTGCACCTCCTGAAGCCAGTGTGCAATCAGAAGATTTGCCCCACGTGTCCAAGAGAACCAAGAAGCCAAAGCCCAAGAAAGTTTCTGGGCAGGCTCTCACTCCAGCTGTCGTCCTACTCAATGAGGAAAACACTATTGATCTATCAAGTGATGAAGATCTTGTAGATGATGCTCTGGAACAGCTGATCAAGACCAAACAGGCTGAGATCTTCCGGGATCTGCCTCTATTTGATGCTGACATTCCGAACAACTTCATTGATGAATGGTTTGAGGATCAACACATCAACCTTAATGATCTGCAGCTACCAGTGGACATCAGTTGCCTTTCATGGAGCCATTGAAAATGAACTTGCCTTGGCTCAGAAAATCGCTGAGCTCAAGAATAAGATTGACCATGAGAAGGCACACTTCAAGAAGCACATGCACAAGCTCAACGTGGCTGATGTGCAAATCTTCAAGAAGATGACGCACGACCTCAAGGCAGAAGTCAACAAGAAGCGTGAAGAAGCCAAAGGCTCACACGAGCGCATGAAGTATTATGCGCAGAAATGTGTGCAAGCACACAATGAAGCTGAAAAGAGAAAGGCTCTTGGGCGTCCTGGCATCGACCCTAGGATGGCTGCTAAGAAAAGCAAGAAGCCTCCAGAAGCTATTCCCAATGCTCCAAGGCATTGACAATCAAGCATTGTCTTCCCTGCCAGCATGACTGGCTTGAAGCCAAAGGTCCCCTCTGCCGCTTCTAAACTTAAGAAGACTAGGCAAGCTGAAGCCGAAGCCAGGAAGAGGAAGCTCAAAGATACATCTGATGATGCTCCCTCCAAGAAGAAGTTGAAGACAAAGGGCTCTAAGTCTTCAAGAAAAGAGCGTGCTACTGCCCCAGAGCCCCTCATTGTTGAACCCATCTCTATTGCCTTACCTGCCTCCACTAACCATGAGTGCCACCTCGTAGTCCATGAGCCTGCCTCCACAGTGGCTCAAGAAAATAAAGAAGTTCCAGCTGCTGACCCCAATGCTGCTGAAGACATTGGTCGTGAAGACAATGTAAGTGATGATGAAGTCCTTCCTAAGCTTGAACCAACACCCATGGTATCATCGCCTACTTCGATGAGCAGTGAATTGATCAGTATTGGTCGTCCTATGACTCCTCGTCCTATGACGCCAATCACTCAGGATATGCCAATGGATGATGAAGCTATTCTGCGCACACCTCCAGCTCAAGTCACCACTCCGGTGTTTGAGACTCAACAAGAAAGCCTTGACGACTTTGATTTCACTATCCCCTCACCATAGGCATCACCATCCTTCAAGAGGCTTCGTAGAGGTCCTAGGTCTCAGGCATCCATGTCAAGCATACCAGAGGAGGATGTGCAACCAACTGGCTTAGTAGCACGTCAAGTGTTCCCTAATGCCATCCCCTCTGCGACTGCTCAAGAGTCTGAAGCAAAAGCTGCTGAAGACATTCCGGCTACATCAGCCGATCAAGAAAGAGAAAAAGAAAGAGAATCCACTCCCCCTGCCATTGATCCAGTCATACATGCCAAGAATGTGCTTGTGCCAGACCCTCAAGTCATTGAAGAGATGGAGGTTGAAGCCAATGTGGCTGCCATTAACATCAATACCAAAGCCAATGACATTGTCATGGCTGAAGACAATGTGGAGCCCGAAGCCAATGTAGCAACTAACAACATTGAACATCCAATCACTTCTGATGATGTCGTTCCTCCACCAAGGCCACATACCTTGGAACGCGCATTCTATCAAGGTGAGTTGGTAACTGTTAGATGGCCTATAATGGTTCCACCCACTGCTCCTGGGCCACAATATGATTATCACGTGGAGCAGAGGCCTTAGACCTTGAAGCCAAAGCCAAGACTGCCAAGGCTTCCTAGTGCTGCAAGAACACACCAATCGTTTAGTGTGCTCAGCTTCAGAGAGCACAACACATTCTTCGACTACGCCAAGAACCCATACATGAAGCCCAAGATCTCCTCTAACATGTTTTGGAGCCGACAGCAACGAAGCTATTACTCGTACATCCTATACAACCAAGACCAGATTTTTCCTCATAAGCGTCTGGATTGTGATGCTGTTGCTGGGCTGCCATGCCTTGAAGAGGCACTTGATTGTTTCACAGATGTTGGGCTGTTGTCTTTTGTGACTGACAAGGAGCACTGGAACGAAGAGCTTCTACTGCAGTTCTACGCAACTTTGCACATTCGAGGCTACAATAGGGATCCGAAGACTTGGGTCCTTGAGTGGATGACAGGAAATGTTCATCATGAAGCCAAAGCTTAGGATGTCATTGAGCTTACTTCCCTGCCCACTCCTGGTGAGTTATATGAACCAGGTTGTCATCTCTATCAAGATGAACTACAGAGCATCTTTCGGAAGCCCAAACCAAATATGAGTCAGATGCTGAGCATGATGAAGCCATTGCCCCAAGACGCTGAATACCCTAAACAGTTCTTTCTCAAAGACCTCGAGTACTTGCCCCGCACAGTATATCACATTATGAGGCGTACTCTATGGCCAGTCAAAGGATACTCTTCTGGAGCTAAACTCGAAGGCACCATGAAGACATTGGTCTTCTATATTGTCAATGGCATAAGATTTAACACTCAGGATTTCTTCATTTGCCAGCTGGCTACTTATGGAATTGATCTGTTTGGCCTGAAGTTCTATGCCCCCTGGATCATGCGTCTAATCAAGCTTCATTCCACAGTTGACTACCAACCTTTGACCCGCAATCATGTCATATTTCTGCCTGATGTTGACATGTCCTATGAAGCCATCTACCCAGATCCAACAAAGAAGCCACTTCATCTGCAGAATGCTGAATATCAAAGCTTCTCTCAACCTATTGAAGGCATTCACATACCCAATTCTGCCACTGCTAACTATCCCATGGCTGGCAACTTGCGTATGCCACATCACGCCAATACTGAAGCCACTGCCAGTACAATTGCTCCAAGGCCTCGGAAGCGCTCACATGTCCTCAATGACCATGAGCTTATGGTATCTTTGCATCAGAAGCAGGATAAGCATGATTAATGGTTGAAACACCAAATCTAGAGTCTTCTGGTGGATGTCAATCGCATTCGCAACCTGGCCACCAAGAATTCTTTCGTTGCTCACGAAGCCTGTCGACGGTCCTGGAAGAGCCTTACCTTGCTCCGCTCTGTAGATGATCTTCGTAAGGATGGCTTCACTGAGAAATTCAAGTTTGACTCCAGGCCACCACAATCTACAAGTTGGCGTCCAACACCTTCTATTGAAGATTCTTAGTACTCATCTTCGGCTGCAACTATTGTTGTGAGAGTCGTCGATGAAGAAGACGACGCCACTTCACCAGCATTAGCTTCACTGCATCAAGATGCTTCCCCAGGCCCCTCTGCACCACCTAACTCAAACATTGACCCTGCTTCTACAACTTCGTCTCCACCTGGGAACGTGTAGAAACTCTATGTCTTCAGACCTTTTTGGTCCTTACTGACAAAAGGGGGAGGGGCATATGAGGTTGGTAGTCTTCAAGCGGGTCCATATGGGGTGGTTGCCTTAATTTTTGCAAAGTGCTTGCAACTCTCATTTTTTTGAAACTATTTGGCTATTGAGTTGTAACACTTAAACTTGATGGTCATCTGCTACTTTTGCTACTACGTTGTGATGCGATGATAATTTCTGCATGAAGTCATTCTGCAGATGTCCATTTTTCATTATGCATATCATTATCTTCATTACTTTCATATATGCATGATGAATTGTCTTCATACATTGAAGATGGCCTCCACAAAGCAAAACCCGCCATGTGCATTTGCATTCAAAAGCAAACTACTTATATGCACATCTTCAGGGGGAGCCTCTTTTGATCTATGAAGACAATGCTCACAAAACTAAACTTTCACATACTTATGCCCGTTGAAGACTTCAACTAGTTTGTCATCAATCACCAAAAAGGGGGATATTGTAAGTGCATCTAGTGCCACCCCTAGTTGGTTTTGGAGTATTGACGACAAACATGGTTGAGGGACTAATGTGTTTGTGAGAGTTACAGGATAACACAGGTAGTAGTCCCTCATTGATTCAGTTTACCTACCAGAGATGACCCCTAAAAATGTGTGAAGACATTGAAGGCAATGGTGGTTCGTGAAGACATTCACGATGAATATTATGACATGTGAAGATATTCACTTGAAGACTATGGAGTGCGAAGACATAGCTGTTTCATAGTTTCCTTTCTTCTTTATTGAGTCACAGGAACAACCGTACTGTTAAGTGGGGTCCAAGTGAACAAAGTCAGAGTGACTGATGTGAAGCTCAACCAAATCCTATGTCTTCGAGTGAAGACAATGAGAACAAACCTTATCCAGAGCTGGATGAGTCAGCTTTGCTTGTAGCCCAAGCCAAGCTGTCGCGTGTGATTGAAATCTGACCGTTGGACATGTGTCGGTTCCTTATTGACCCAGGGTCATTTTGGACATATCAGGTCGGGTTGCCACTTGGCTATAAATAGCCTACCCCCTACACTATAAATTGGTGGCTGCTTAGAGTTAGTGCACGGCTTTTATTGTTTGAGAGCAACCCACCTTCGAAGCATTTGAGACGGAGAGAGAGATCCTTTTGAGGACTAAGCCCTAAACACCCAGAGTCAAAGAGTGTTAGGCATCACTGAAGTCTTTTTGTCCGCATGATCTGAAGACTTGTTACACTTGAGGACTGTGAATCCTCCAGTCGGTTAGGCGTCGCGTTCTAAGCATCCAAGAGTCATTGTGGATTGCCGATGAACAAAGTCTGTGAAGGTTTGGAAGTCTACCTTGAAGACTTACCAGATTGGGCGAGGACTGGGTGTCCTTAGCTCAAGGGGAATAAGGTGAAGACACGGTCTTCTGAGTTCAATCTCAGTCTCCCTAACCAGACGTACAATTGTCACAACAACTGGAACTGGTCTACCAAATCCTTGTCTTCACCATGCAACTAGTTCTATCCCCTACTCTCATTACTCTTCAGTTTGTCTTCGTGAAGTCATTTCTTGCCTGTTTGATTCATTTGACTTCACTGTGTGAAGACTTATATTTGTTTGGCTTCATACTATCTTCCATCCTGATCCTGTCAACCTAGCTGCAGTTAGTCTCCGTGCTTCCACTTTATTGTATGATTGACTAATGCTTGCCTAGTGTAGTTTTCATTCCGCTGCTTATTATATAGGTTCAGTTTACTTGTTTGTCTTCAAAGCCTCTGTGTTTTGAAGACTTTCATAAAAATCGCCTATTCACCCCCTCTAGTCGATAACAATCACTTTCAGATTGTCTTTGGTGGTCTGCTCGGATCCGGTCTTTGTTCTTGTGTCTTTAGGTTGGATTCTTCTGATTGAAGCTTCTCTTCATCAATGAAAGTTGTTGTTCTGGTGCATTGGTCCTATGGGGCCTTAACACGACGACTTCCCCACTATCTACTATAACAACTTGTGCCTGGCTCCTGCAAGGGAGGGGCGATGACGACGACGCGCCTTCGGCTCGCTTCAGCGCTTGTAGTCATTGCTAGGTAGTCTACGAATTTGGATGTAAACTTTATTATTTATGATGTTCGTTGTACTGCCATGATTGAAGTGAATAGATCAAAAGTTTCTCGCAAAGAAAAGAGCTAGCTACTAGGCCAACTACCCAATCTTCCATTACATCTAGGGGATAGAGATAAACCTTTCATCGCAACATTAGCAACTCATGTTCGTCGGGTGGGAGGAGAAGGAAGGTGTGAATCGATTGGGTGAACTCACACTTCTATGTGGAATAGATTGTATAAATATTCGATAAGTTTATTGTTTAATGAATTTCAAATGAACTTGTTTAATTACCGGTTGTAGTTTTCCATGCTTAACTTTATGCAAGCCACAAATCTTAGGTGTCTTCTTAGTTTGTGTAGCAACTGAAAGTGCGTTATATCGACTAGAAGGGGGGTGAATAGGCGATTATTATGAATTCTTCACTGAGGAATTTGTTGGTGAGGAAATTCCTTACTGAAGAACTACTTACAGCGGAATAAGTACTCAAAAGTAAAAATAGCAGAACACAAGCATAGTCATCATGATGAAATGAAGACAAGCACAGAGTACATAAAGCATAAGCACAGGATAACACATGATGAAGACAGATAGACTGAAGAAATTGAACTGAGGAAATAGAGAAAGTCTTCAGTCAAGGTCTTCAAACAGATATGAACAAGCACACAACAACAGAAATGAGGAAAGGAAAGAGTTGAGGAAATAGCACCAGTAAGCTTGGTGAAGACAATGATTTGGTAGACCAGTTCCAACTTTTGTATCAGTTGTACGTCTAGTTGGAGCGGCTGAGTATTTAAAATCGAGGACACACAATCCCGGACACCCAGTCCTGAACACGCAATCTAGGACACCTAGTCCTCACCGTATTCTCCTTGAGCTAAGATCACACAGACCTCGCCCAATCACTCGTGGTAAGTCTTCAGATGACTTCCAAACCTTCACAGACTAGGTCACTCGACGATCCACAATTCCTCTTGGATGCTCTAGACCTTGACACCTAACCGTATGGAAGAAACACAGTCTTCAAAGGTAACAAGCGTCGGATCCATGCAGGATCAATCTCTTCAGTGATGCTCAATCACTTTGGGTTGTAGGTGTGTTGGATTTGGGTTTTTCCTCACTTGATGATTTTCTCTCAAAGTCCTCGGAGGATGGGATGCTCTCAGATGACAAGTGTTAGTTTCTCTCGGAGCAGCCAACCAGCTAGTGGTTGTAGGGGACGGCTATTTATAGCCTAGGGAGTAGCCTGAAATGATAGGACATAAATGCCCTTCAATGATATGACCATTAGATGGGTAGATATTTTTGGGACAGCTGGCGCATAGCACAACAACGGTCGGAATTTTTACTCTCAAATTCCTTAGGGATATCATGTTCCTCACCGTGTAGGCAATCCCCACTGCCGAATTCCTAACTCCTCAGTCAGAACAAATTCCTCAAAGACCAGAAGAACTTTGTCTCTATCACTGAAGAATATGACTAGACGGTATGAGATTTCCAATGGCTTCACTCGAAGGGATTGATAGGTGTAGGATTTTGAGTTGAGGATCACAAGGAAATTTTTCCATAGTATTTCCTCGACCCCCTTTAACAGTATGGTGTTTTCCTATGACTCAAGAAAGGGAAAATGAAACTACGAAAACAGAAGTCTTCACGCTTCATGTTCCTCTAATGATTGCCAAGTCTTCAAGGTCACACCAATTTCTTCACTTTCAAAATCTTCAGAAAGTCTTCAGAAATCCAAAGTCTTCAGTTGAAGAACTTCATTTTTAGGGATTGACTTTCTCTGTAAATATCAAACTCCTCATAGACTTATAGACCTGTGTACACACAAACACATCAGTCCCTTAACCTATAAGTCTTCAATACACCAAAATCACTAAGGGGCACTAGATGCACTTACAATCTCCCCCTTTTTGGTGATTGATGACAATATAGGTTAAGTTTTCAACAGGGATAAACATATGAAGTGTAAATACTGATATTGAGGAATTTGATTGCAAGATATAGAAGAACTCCCCCTGAAGATGTGCATACTGAGGAAATTGCTTTTGAAGCAATGCACACTTGAAGAGTATAATCATGGAGATCTCCCCCTATATCTTGTAATTCATGCACGCATTGGACATATAGTATGAAGTTTGAAATGCATGATGAAATATGGTGACTGATGTAATTCAACATGCGTGCATCAACATTAATGAGGAATAAGCATGCAGAAGAACTCAACAAAAGTACCAGGCCACCATAGAGTTTAAGATTACAACTCGATCCAGCAAAGTCATCAAAAGAACGAGAGTTGTAACTTAAAAAACCGCCCATATAAGATAGATCCGCTTGAAGACTAACTCAAATTTCTCCCCCTTTGTCATCGAATGACCAAAAGGGTTGAAAATGAGGACTAACGCCCCTGAAGAATATCATGATGATGGAGGAGCGCCAGCATTGTTGGGGTCTTATGTCATTGTAGGGCTTGCTGCAGTGTCGTCCAAGTCTTCATATTCATTCGTGTCGCGTGATGAAGAATATGAATTGGCGACCAAGGAAGGAACCTTGACCTTCTTGAATCTCTTCGGTGGAGGAGCAGACCAGTCAAAATCTTCCTTGAAACCCATTTGCTTCAGATCTTCTTCACCATAGAGATGTGACAGAATAGCCCAGGTGTGATCGAAGACTTCATGGAGGTAGTAATGGTTTTTCTTCACTGCATTATCTGTAGAAGTCATGTTGTGAAGAATAGAGCCAAACTGATGCTTAACCCATTTGTGGTTTCGATCCACCTTCTGGTGAAGACTAAGAAGCAGCTCACGGTTAGTCATCACATGAGGAGCAGTGGCTTGAGGATTTGGCTTGGATGCATTGGCAACGGAATCATGAGTGGCAGAGTCATCATTGGTGGAATAAGATGCAGTTTTGCGGAACTGACCATCCAATGGACGAATACCTTCATCTATAACAGCAGGTGCCTTGCCCTTCTCATCAGTTGAGGAAAATGTCCGCTTGAGGACTTCAATAGGGGACAAGTAGCTGCCATGGTTGAGTGTATCAGCTTTGTATTTGAGTGAAGACCTTGTTCTAATGAATCTCATAATCCAAGGAGCATAAGGCTTCAGCTCAAACGGAGAAAGTGCAACATTTGCCAGAGTCCTCATGAAGAAATCATGATAACTGACAAGTATGCCATGCATGATGTTGAATAGCATATTATTCATGATGCCAACAATTTCCTCATCAGATGAGTCATGGCCTTTGATAGGACTCATAGTCTTCGTCAGAATGCGGTAGACGGTTCTTGGTACATACAACAATTCCTTCACGAGGAATTTGGTCCTTGGGGCTTGACCAGGCTTCAGAGGCTTCATGAGCACTTGCATGTAATGAGCAGTGAGTTCAGGCTCTTGGTAGAGTGAACAAGCACCTTCAGGCGGAGGACTGATTGGCAGGGCATGAAGTAATTCAGAGGCCGGTGCCTTGTAATGAGTGTTTTCGGTCATCCAGTCCAACACCCAAGTGTTGATATCATCAGCATCACCTTGTTGGAGATATGCCCTAGAGGCAATCATGTATGATGATATTTCCTATGTGTTTATGAATAAAGATAGTCCTTGGACATTATCAATGATGTGTATCAACAAGTATGTGACTTGTTTGTGGGACTATGCATTGTATGATGACTGTCCTAAAAGGTCCCTAGTCGAAAGGGCTGTGTGGATGCTCAGTCGACTAGACTAGCATATGACACGGTCGATGGCTCGGTCTCACTAGCCATGGAGCATTAGATGCTAACCGGATAATATGGACTTGGAAAGGTCTGCTTGGATTCGACATAGACGGATCCGAGTCGAGATTAGGTCCGAGTTGGACAGTCCCAACTATGAGACGCAGCGATATGTCATCTGTGAGTCTCTAGTACAACATACGTTCTATGTCCTAAGACCTGAGCTGACGCATGTACTCGAGATGGTGACAGACTTGCTTTGGGCCGACCAAATGCTACTCCGTGACTGGGTAGTTACAAAGGTAGGTTTCGGGTTTGTCCAGACCCATGCCGCGAGACATGGTCGAGCAAGATGGGATTTGCCCCTCCGGTAAGGAGAGATATACTCTGGGCCCCTCGTGTGATCCGACCAGGATAAGCATGGCCATGCGACAAGGATTATGAGATAATCTGGTTTGTGGTCGGCATCACTGGAACGAGAAAGAGGTCGGGCTACCACAAGGATGACAGACTCGCCTTGAGCCCGACAACATATATCATGTGGCAAAGGGAACATAAGTATGATGTACAGGTTCGCCTAACCAGCTTCATAGTCTGCTTGGTGGTCGGCACGCCTTGCTAGAGGCCACTACCAACCGTGCAGTTAGGAGGTGATCTGAACTGCGACCAAGCCAAGTTGAACTTAAAGGAAGGAACCTATGAGGTCGGATCTGAGGACACTGGTCGGATGTGATCCGAGCTGTATTCGGATTGTGGCCGGGTAGACTTGTGGGCTTTAGGGTCCGTATGAGGCCCAAGTGTTGAGCCCGCGACGGACGCCTATATAAGTTGGAGGTGCCGCACACTCATGCAATTGATCGCTTCGACACCGTGACTAGGGTTTGCATGTGTTGCAAATAGCCACCTCCACTTGCCACCGACTCTGTGATCGGACCTAGCAGTCCACCGCATGGTGTTCCTCCTACATGCGCGACCGTTAGAGGCGGTGCACTTGCGCCGCTCCGACAAACTTGTACATGGGATCGGACAACTGGCTGTTCGAGGGAGATCGGACGAGGAGGAGACGATCCACGCGGACGCGCTGCCCCAACTCTTCTTTCGCTGCACGGCACTGCGCGTCTAGTGGTAACGATCTGTGATCCATCTCTCGTAGCATGTTCTTGGTTGTTCTGCGCATAGGAAAATATAAATTTGCAGTCGACGCACCCTACCGTAGATCCCAACACACCTGTGATGTGCAGTGTTGCATAGAACTAAAGAATAAGCTCTTCATTCCAATCAACTATGTCAGAGAAAAGTTGAGCGATCCTGCATCGTGAATCACACTAAGGACTGGAGAGAAGCAAGACATTGATTCCATATCCACGTGAGGAATATGGTCATTGTCGAAGACTTTGTCTTTGTTGAAAAGTAGTGAAGAATAGAAATTGGCCTAGCTGGCAGTCCAAAAGCACTTCCTTCTAAGACGAGCAGAGTCATAAGGATTGAATTCAGTGAAGAAAACATGCTCTCCGAAGAAGTCATCAGCCTTGAATTTCTGCTTCTTTGAGAAGGGATCCTTTGGCTTGGGCTGAGGAGTGTCAGTCAATTGCCTCACCACCTCAGGAATCTCAATCTCAGGATCCACAGACTAAGGAATTTTAGGCTCTTCTTCAGCTGTAGCCTGGGTCTTCAATTCTTCATTTACATTTTCTTCAGCACTAGTGGCTAGAAATTCTTCATGGACAGATGGGGTTGCATGAGGTTCTTCAGATCCCATTTGTACTTCAGTAGCAGCAGGGGACTGAGGAATTGCTTGAAGTGGAGTTAACATTGGAGAGTTGGGGTGATGACTTTCCCAAAAGTCATCATTTAGCACAGGTGTGGTACAGAAAAAGTGCACATCCTCATCTTCCATTTCTTCAACACCGGCCTCTTCAGCAGTAAACTAAGGCATAGGCGAGGAGACAACTGGTGTTGAAGGGATTGCATCCACTTCAATTTCTTCATCCAACTGCTTTGATGAAGCAGCAGAAGGAATTTGTTCATCTGATTCACTTGGTATCACATAATCTTCATCAAAAGGAACAAGGTCCTTTGATGGCATGAAAGAGACATGAACGGCATCAATTGGGCTGTCAATTGAGCCTGTCAAAGGCTTCATCTTCTTCGGAGCTGAAGAATCTGATGAAGTTGATGCCTTCCTTTTCTTCACAGCTGCACGCTCTGCAGCCTTGTTCTTCTTCGCATATGATGCAGATGGAAGGATCGGAGTTGGTGTAGGCGAAGGAGGAGTAGAGGAATTTGGTTCAGTTTCTTCAGGCGCAGCTGATGCAGTTGCCATGACTTCTTCACTTTCTTAAGGCGCACCACTAGTGGATGCCCTGGCAATTTCTTCAGCGGCTGGAATGCAGTCATTAGCCCTGGTACTTTCATTTTCTTCAGCAGCCTAATTTTCATCAGCAGTGCTAGCATGTTCTTCAGTAGGCTAAGCAGATGCTTCAACCGGAGTGAGTTCAATATGCACAGGAGCAGCAACACTTGAAGTGAATGTCTTCGTCAGATTGACGAACCGGACCTTGGCGCCCTTCCAGTCAGCATAGTAGCGATTGAATTCATCACTCAGTTGCTTGATCTCAGCTTGCAAGGCAACGAGTTGATCTAGGGTAAGAGTGAGGACATTGTCCTTTAGGTAGCACTGCTTCTTGTATTGCGCTTTCTTTAGTCTTCTTGCTTCTTCAAATTTCCACTTTTCTTCTTCAATGAAGGAAGTCAAAACATGACTTTGACAAGGAGTGAGGTTCATCTCCGGCAAAGGCGTGTTTGGGTCCTTGTGCCATAGATCAATGAAGTCTAGGATCAACTTTGGATCCAATAACAATGGCACATTGCTGCCTTTGGCTCTAGCGGCCCTGGCCTGCCTGTCTATGATGATTTTGGCAAGTCCTTCATCATCAGCCTCATCATCAGAAGGCACTTGAAAGGCGACCTGCTTCTTATGAGGACTTGGTCGAGGGCCTCATCCAGGAGAGGCCTTTTTCTTCAGCAGAGAGGGGCCAGTTGAGGAATTTAGTGCAGCTGAGGAACTCGCAGAAGCTCCTGAGGCAATTGAGATGCCTGTAGTCCTTTGGCACGTGGCGAGATGCACAGGTGCAGAGGATTTAGTCGGAGCAGCTGAAGACTTTGTCGGAGGAGATGATGACTTTGAAGGAGGAGCAGATTAAGGAATTGGCCATGAGGGCTTTGAAGAATCTGGCCGTGAGGGCATTGCTGAGGAACTTGGCCGTGAGGGCATTGAGGGTGAAGCACTTGGTTTGTGAGCTGGCTTCTTAGCCATGGCCTTCTTTGGCTTACTAGTAGAGGCCTCAGCAGCGGTAGTAGCAGCAGCAGAGTCTTCATTAAATTTCCTCACTACTTCCTTTGCTTGTTTGGCCAGTTTGGCCTGGCGCTTTGCCCATTCATCAGGATAATCCTCACCGTGCTTGAGGCTGGTGGGATCAGCCAATTGGCCAGGTGCCAATGGAGGTCTTGGGCATGGAGGGTTGAGTGTGAATTTCTTCATATACTTGGGAGTGACATATCTGTAGTCCCTCCATTCCCGTGCCCATCTCCTCTCAATCTTTTGAATGCGCACCTTGCGCTGATTTTTATCTTCCTTAACAAATTTGGCCTCATCAGGAGTGTAGTATCCAGCATAAATATCATCAAGGATCTCAAATGCTGTGTTGACCTCAGGCCTCTTTCCACCCTTCTATGGTTTATTACCGTCAGCCATTTTCTTCAGCTGGGGAATATGAACAACTAAAGTTTCTGAAGAGGTGTGCAATTTTTCTTCAAGGAACGCTGCAAATGAGTTAAGTTGATGAGAACCTAGTGATTCACCAGCAAACATGAGTACCTATGAACAGAGTATAGTTGCGAGGAATTTGGAGAGGTCATATGCGTTCTCAGAAGGTTTTTCAAAAAGAACAAGTTTGAGGAATTTGACCAGATGAGTCTTGAAGAATTTCACTAAGCGAGCTTTGTATTAGGTTCTAGAGTTGTATAAATTGAAAATCCACACAATTGAGGAATCTTGAAGAAAATCATTACTTAGAGAAACGAATCAAGGGAAGATGACATTTGAGGTGTTCAGTGTGTGAAGATTTGAAGAATAAACACCTTTGAAGATTTTCAAGAAAACATTTGAATCAAAGAGGGTAGTTAAAGTAACTTTTAATTACCCTTGATAAAGAACACGGCGAACTGGGAAGTGTAGATGTGAAGTTCGTCAGTTCAGATCTTCCATGCCCTAACTCAGCAGAGGAAGACAGCTACGGCGACAACGGAGTGAAGAAATCCACAACCGACGTGAGTAAGATGGAGACGAGGTCGAGGCAGTGAAGCTCTTCCTCACCGGCGGTGATTAAGTAGCGGCGGCGTTAGGGTTTGAGAACCTCGAGCGGGAGTGAGAACGAGTAGAGTAAAAATAAAGTGAGGAAGAGGCGGGGGTATTTATAGTGGAAGTGAAAAACTGTAGGCCTGAGGAAATCGGACGAACGTGCCCCTGGCCCTTTTCATTCGCTTGACATGTGTCACCCACGTACTGAGAGGTGACGATCGTGTAATATCGTAGGTGAATAGATAAGTATTGTCATGGGATGCGGAACGGTTTAAGCGGCAAAGCCGAAAATTTAGATAAGATAAGTAAAAAGTTCAATTTGCAATTTCTTCAGCTGACAAGGACACAGTGAAGATTTTGACGAGTTTCAAACAGAATGCACATGAAGAATTTGTGAACAGACTGGGTTGAGTTTAGCATAGAGGGGGAAGGGTCCGATCGCATTCACTTAGCAGAAAAAATCAACTTGAATAATTAGCAATAAGTGAATGTTGTAGAGGACATAAACTCTCTCTCTCTATACACACACACACACACACACACACACACACACATATATATATACATATATATTCAAATGAAGAACAACACCGGAAGGAGTGAAGACAATGCAAAGTTTAAGAATTTGAAAAACTGAGGAATTTCAAAAAACGAAGAAAAACTCAAATTGAAGATTTTCAACTTTGGTTGGTGGCGTAACCCACCGTATAAGAAAGCTGATTTCAGACACCGCGTACAATTGTCGTAGGGCTCTGAGAATCAATTCTTCATTCATTTCTTCACACTTAGATGGTTAGTCTTCATTGATTGAAGAAAAACATTACTTTGTGTGTTGCGCATCTAAGTCATCAAGTCAGCATAAGTGTTAGGATGTATGTCCTTTTCAGAGAACATTCTAAGATTCTAGGATATTTAGCTCATACCGCAACTTGCTAAATCTCTTCTAATCCAAGGGCTTAGTGAAGATATCAACTAGCTGGTCTTCAGTGCTTGCGTGGTCGATGGAGATGTCGCCCTTCAACAAATGATCACGAAGAAAATGATGACGAATCTGGATGTGCTTGGTCTTCGAGTGCTGAACTGGGTTATGAGCAATCTTGATAGCTCTCTCATTGTCGCAGTAGAGAGGCACATTCTTCACGGTGGTGTTGTAGTCCTTGGGTGTTTGCTTCATCCATAGTAATTGAGCACATCACGATCCAGCAGCAATGTACTTAGCTTCTGCAGTGGAGAGTGATACACAGTTCTGTTTCTTCGAGGACCAACAGACCAAAGATCGTCCGAGGAAATGGCATGTGCCAGATGTTGACTTGCGGTCCACACGATCACCAGCATAGTTAGAATCTGAATATCCAATGAGATCAAACGAAGAGCCCTTGGGATACCATAATCCAAGTGTTGGTGTGTGAGCTAGATATCGAAGAACATGCTTCACAACCTTATGGTGTGATTCCTTCGGTGTAGCTTGAAATCAGGCACACATGCAAACACTAAGCATAATATCCGGCCTAGATGCACATAGGTACAATAAGGATCCAATCATGCAGCGGTATACCTTTTGATCGAAGTCTTTACCATTTTCATCAGTGCATAGATGGACATTTGTGGGCATTGGAATTTTAACCCCTTTGCAATCTTGCATGCCAAATTTCCTCAATACATCTTTGAGGTATTTCTCCTGAGATATGAATATTCCATTGTGCTATTGATGAATTTGAAGACCTAAAAAGAATTTCAATTCTCCCATCATAGACATTTGATATTCTTCACTCATCATATAGGCAAATTCATCACTGTAACGTTGGTCAGTACAGCCAAAAATGATATCATCAACATAAATTTGGCACACAAAAAATTCACCATCATAAGATTTAGTGAAAAGATTGGGTCTAGTGAACCGGGTTTGAAGCCTTCCTTCATGAGGAATTCCTTCAAAGTATCATACCACGCCCGAGGGGCCTGCTTGAGGCCATACAGGGCCTTATTGAGTCTGAAGACTTTGTCAGGATGCTTTGGATCTTCAAAACCTGGGGGTTGAGCAACATATACTTCTTACATCCATTTGTTGTAAGATAATATCATGATGGTTAGCATAAGCAAGTAATATGCGAATAGCCTCAAGTCTAGCAACAGGTGCAAAAGTTTCATTGAAATCAGTTCCTTCAACATGTGTGTAGCCTTGAGCTACAAGCCGTGCGTTATTCCTCACCACAAGGCCATTTTCATCTTGCTTGTTGCGGTAGATCCACTTTGTGCCAATGATGTTGTGCTTGCGAGGATCTGGACATTAGACTAGTTCCAGATGTTGTTGAGCTCGAACTGATGTAATTCTTCTTGCATAGCTTGAATCCACTTAGGCTCCAGAAATGCTTCATCTACCTTAGTGGGCTCTGTGATAGAGACAAAAGCAAAGTGCCCACAGAAGTTAGACAAATGTGAAGCTTTTGAGTGTGTGACAGGACCTGGTGCTTCAATGTCATCGATGATCTTCTCGACCTGCACTTTGTTTGCAATGCGAGGATGAGCGGGTTGTCTTCGAGGAATTTGGTCCGCATTTTCTTCAGGAGCATTTTCCTAGCACTATTTTCTTCAGGTGCGCCAGCTCGACGTTCTTCACGTTCTGGAATGAATTCTTCAGCGGATTCTTCGGTAGGAATGACATCCTCAGTAGCCTTGAACTTGATAGATTCATCAGGTGGTGCTTCATCTAGCACAGAAGGTAGGTGCTCTCTTTGCGAGCCTTTAGTTTCATCGAACCGCACATCTACAATTTCAACAACCTTATGAAGAACGTTGTTGAAGACTTTTTAGGTGTGCGAGTCCTTTCAGTAACCAAGCATAAAACCCTCATGTGCTTTCGGTGCAAATTTAGAATTGTGATGAGGATCTCTAATCCAACATTTAGCACCGAAGACTTTGAAGTAACTCACATTGGGTTTCTTGTCAGTGAGGAGTTCATAAGTAGTCTTCTTGAAGAATTTGTGAAGATATACTCTATTGATGATGTGGCACACAATATCAATTGCCTCAATCCAGAAACAACGAGGCGTCTTGTATTCATCAAGCATAGTGCAAGCCATCTCAACAAGAGTTCTATTCTTGCGCTGCACGACGCCATTCTGCTGAGGAGTATAAGGAGTAGATAACTCATGAGTAATACCAAGTTCATCAAGATAGTCATCAAGACCAGAATTCTTGAACTCAGTCCCATTGTCACTTCTGATATGCTTGATCTTCACACCAAAGTTGGTTGAAGCCCCTCGAGGAAAATCGTTTGAAGACTTCCTGCACCTCATGTTTGCAAGTGACAATGTGCACCCATGTGTAACGAGAATAATCATCAACAATAACAAAGCCATATGGAGATGCATCATTTGTAACAGCAGAATAATGATTAGGACCAAAGAGATACATGTGAAGCAATTCAAATGGTTGAGAGGTAGCCATGATAGTCTTCGCTGGATGCTTGGCCTTTGTCATCTTTCCAGCTTCACAGGCTCCGCATAAGTGATCCTTGAGGAATTTGACATTCTCAATGCCAATGACATGCTTCTTCTTCACAAGCGTGTGCAAATTCCTCATGCCAGCATGACCAAGTCGTCCATGCCATAGCTAGCCTTCTGAAGCTTTTGCATGTAGGCATACCGTCGGTTGTGGTCCTATAGAGAAATCAACAATATACAAGTCTCCTCTCCTAAATCCCTCGAAGACTGTGGAATTGTCAGCTTCCATGATCACAACACAATGATATTTTCCAAAGACAACAACCATATCGAGATCACAAAGCATTGAGACAGACATGAGGTTGTATCCTAAGGACTCGACAAGCATGACTTTGTCCATGTGTTAACCCTTTGAGATCGCAACCTTACCTAGACCCAATACCTAACTTTTGCCTTTGTCAGCGAAGATAATATGCTTCAGATGCGATGGTGATAAAGGAGCATCCATCAATAGATTCTTGTCACCAGTCATGTGATTCGTACATCCACTATCGAGGACCCACTCATTGGCTTTGGGTTGATCATCTTGCAGATGAATTAGCGCAACTTACAAACTCATATACTTCATCAGTGAAGAATATGACATCAATATCATCAGATCAATTTCATCAAGCAATAGAACAAATAGAATAGCATGAGGACGTGAGAAATGAAAGTTCATTTCTTCATGATTAGCCTGCGTCCTTTCATGCATTCTTCAGGTCTCCAGCAAATTTTTTAGATGTTTTAAGCATGTCTGGAGACCTGACCCTGCATAAGAGATTAGTTCTTTTTCTTCACCACCCACATCTGAAGGGGTGGCAACGAATTCATCACTCTGTGAGCACCATATGAGAAAGGTGGCATAGAAGCCAGTCCACTTCGTTTCTCATAAGAGGGGTTATGATAAGCATATGAATAAGCAGATAAATTCTTCAAGGACTTATGAACATAATGGTTACAAGAATAATGCTCATATTCATAGCCCTTAGCCTTTCCCTGTGAAATAGAGGGGTTAGCACGATGATAATCATATGAGGACTTTGATCCTTTTGAGGATTTGATCCTCGTGAGGAATTTGGTCCGTATGAGGACTTGGATCCATATGAAGAATTTGGTCTGTATGAGGACTTGGATCCATATGAAGAATTTGGTCCATATGAAGAATATGATCTGGAGTTCCTATTCTTCACAGGTGGTGTCATGATGACATTCACCTGAAGACTTTCAAGGCAACTTTTGGGACCCTAGATTTTCTTCATAGGGGAACCGTTCTTGCAGTTAGTGCCAACATATCTAGCAAATACTTCACCATTCTGATACTTGAACATTTTATAGTTGGAGTAAAATGACTCATCAGAAGAATGAGGAGATTCACATGTAAAGCCAGATAAATTGGATGGATCAACTAGAGGTCCCTTTGCAGCAACCCATGAGGTTTTGGGGTACTGCTCAGGCTTCCAATGTGTTCCATCAGCATTGAGTTTCCTCTCAAAGGCAATACCCTCTTTCCTAGGGTTCCTGTTGAGGATCTGCTTTTTAAGCACATCACAAAGATTCTGATGCCCTTTGAGGCTTTTGTACATGCATGTCATGTACAATTCCTTAAGCCCTGCATCATCAGTGATACTAGCAATGTCCTCAGATGAGGAATTAGTGACAGCAGAGATAGGTGAAGAATTTGTAGCATTAGAAGCATTTGAACATTCAGGTGAAGAATTAGCAGATTCACGTTCAATGCACTTCAGACATGGAGGAACAAATTCTTCCTGAGTAGCGCCGATTTGTTGAGCAAGTAATGAATCGTGCTCCTTCTGAAGATCTTCACAACTCACGCTTAGCTTCTCAAGATCTTGCTTTCTTTGAAGGAATTCATAGGAAATCTTCTCGTGATCAGATAAGAGAGTGTTATGACGACCTTGAAGGTTGTCAAACTTGGACTGAAGTCTCTAAAGATTTTCAGTCAAGGTTTTAGTGCGATCCATTTCTTCACCCAACATATCATCACTTTTATCTAGCATGTTTTGAACCTTTTCAAAAGCCTTTTGTTGTTTCACAGCAATCTTAGCAAGTTTAGAGTAGCTGGGCTTGAGATTTTCATTAGATTTATCCTCACTAGATTCAGAGGAGGCGTATTTAGTTACCTTGGCACCTTTTGCCATGAAGCAATAGGTGGGAGCGTAGTCATCATTGCCTTCATCAGCCTTGTTGGTGAAGCCATTTTCTTCAGAGTTGAAGATAGACTTACTGACAAATGCAGTAGCCAGAGCTAGGCTCGCCACACTAGACACGGACTCCTCAGATGCCTCCTCGTCCTCATGTTCCTCAGATTCAGCCTCAGAGTCCATTTCCTTGCCAATGAATGCCCGAGCCTTCTTGGAGTTGCTCTTCTTGTGAGATGAAGACTTCAAGGATTTTGATGATGAAGACTTTGAAGATTTCTTCTTCTTCTTTGCGTCATCAGAACTGTAGTCCTTGTATTTCTTCTCCTTTGATTCCTTATCCCACTGAGGACAATCTTGAATGTAGTGACCAGGTTTCTTGCATTTGTGGGATAGCCTCTTCTTGTAGTCACTGGATGAGGAATCATTTCTCCTTGAGGGTTTTCCAAAGCGACCACATCTTGAGAACTTCTGAAATTTCTTCACGAGTAGTGCTAGTTCCTGGCTCAGTTCTTCAGGATCACCAAGGCTGCTAGCAGAGTCCTCATCTTCATACTTAGAGACTGCCTTGGCCTTCAGAGCACGTGGTCTGCCATAGCTCGAACCATAGAGATCTCTGTTCTCAGCATGCTGGAACTCATGAGTATTTAGCCTCTCGAGGATATCAGCAGGATCAAGTGACTTGTAATCAGCACATTCTTGAATCATCAGTGCTAGAGTGTCAAATGAAGAATCGAGCGATCTCAGCAATTTCTTCACCACCTCATGCTCGGTGATGTCAGTGGCGCCAAGAGCTTGTAGCTCATTTGAGATGTTAGTGAGGCGATCAAAGGTTTGCTGAAAATTTTCATTGTCGAGTCTTTTGAAGCGGTTGAAGAGGTTGCGAAGAATGTCAACACGAGAATCACGTTGAGTTGAGACTCCTTCATTCACTTTGGACAACCTATCCTAGATAAGCTTAGCAGTTTCCAAAGCACTCACTCTTCCATACTGCCCTTTGCTCAGATGGCCACATATAATATTCTTCGCTCGAGAATCGAGTTGCTTGAATCTCTTCACATCAGTAGCGTTCAGAGAGGGTGTGACTGAGGGAACACCATTTTCCACAGCATACTGGAGATCATTATCAATTGCCTCAAGATGCATTCGCCTCTTATTCTTCCAGTAGGGGTAGTCTGTTCCATCGAAGGTAGGACACCCAACAGAGACCTTGATCATACCTGCGGTCGACAGAACTAAAACACTAAGCAGTTAACAAAAATCACACAGAACAAGGGAGTACCTTGCTCTAATACCAATTGAAAGTGCGTTATATCGACTAGAGGGGGGGTGAATAGGCGATTTTTATGAATTCTTCACTGAGGAATTTGCTGGTGAGGAAATTCCTAAATGAAGATCTACTTGCAGCGGAATAAGTACTCAAAAGTAAACATAGCAGAACACAAGCATAGTCATCATGATGAAATGAAGACAAGCACAGACTACAGAAAGCGTAAGCACATGATAACACAGGATGAAGATGGATAGACTGAAGATATTGAACTGAGGAAATAGAGAAACTCTTTAGTCAAGGTCTTCAAACAGATATGAACAAGCACAAACAACAGAAATAGGAAATGAAAGATTTGAGGAAATAGAACCAGTAGGCTTGGTGAAGACAATGATTTGGTAGACCAGTTCCAACTGCTGTCTCAGTTGTACGTCTGGTTGGAGCGGCTGAGTATTTAAACTCGAGGACACACAGTCCCGGACACCCAGTCCTGAAGATGCAGTCCGGGACACCTAGTCCTCACCATATTCTCCTTGAGCTAAGATCACACAGACCCCGCCCAATCACTCGTTTTAAGTCTTCAGGTGACTTCCAAACCTTCACAGACTAGGTCACTCGGTGATCCACAATTCCTCTTGGATGCTCTAGACCTTGACGCCTAACCATCTGGAAGAAGCACAGTCTTCAAAGGTAACAAGCGTCGGATCTACGCAGGATCAATCTCTTCAGTGATGCTCAATCACTTTGGGTTGTAGGTGTGTTGGGTTTGGGTTTTTCCTCACTTGATGATTTTCGCTCAAAGTCCTCGGAGGACGGGAAGCTCTCAAATGACAATTGTCAGTTTCTCTCGGAGCAACCAACCAGCTAGTGCTTGTAGGGGGCGGCTATTTATAGCCTATGGAGCAGCCCAACATGATAAGACATAAATGCCCTTCAATGATATGACCGTTAGGTGGGTAGATATTTTTGGGACAGCTGGCGCATAGCACAGCAACGGTCGGGATTTTGACTCTCAAATTCCTCAGGGCTATCATGTTCCTCACTGTGTAGGCAATCGACACTGGCGAATTCCTAACTCCTCAGTCAGAACAAATTCCTCAGAGACCAGAAGAACTTCGTCTCCGTCACTGAAGAATATGACTGGACTGTATGAGATTTCCAATGGCTTCACTCGAAGGGATTGGTAGGTGTAGGATTTTGAGTTGAGCATCACATGGAAATTTTTCCTTAGTATTTCCTCGACCCCCTTTAACAGCACGGTGTTTCCTATGACTCAAGAAAGAGAAAATGAAACTACGAAAACAAAAGTCTTCACACTTCATGTTCCTCGAATGATTGCCAAGTCTTCAAGGTCACACCAATTTCTTCACTTTCAAAGTCTTCAAAAAGTCTTCAAAAATCCTAAGTCTTCAGTTGAAGAACTTCATTTTTAGGGGTCGACTTTCTCTGTAAATATCAAACTCCTCTTATACTTATAGACCTGTGTACACTCACAAACGCATCAGTCCCTTAACCTATAAGTCTTCAATACACCAAAATCACTAAGGGGCACTAGATGCACTTACAGCACCCCAGCTCAGAGGACTGAATGGGCCTAGCATGCCCATGGATCTGAGTCTTTTTATACATAGTGCAAATTAGCATCAAGCACAACCTTGTATTTTTGCTTCGCATGATGAAGTGGGGGATATGTCCAAAGTACGTCATGACCGATCATGACCTCCATGGAGAGTCAGCTGTCCAACCACTGGCCCTTAATGTCACTTATCTCGGTTATTAAGAATTAGTTTAGACCATCCTAAAAAAATTACTTCAGAAAAATGCATTGAGCGTTCAGTGACTACACCTCATTTATCCCCAAGGAATTGCTTTCCACTACCATACTAATCCTTTCTGTCACTGGATTTCTGAATAGAGTTCCACGCATCCTCGCTTCTTACCTTCTCCTTGATCAATCCCAGGGATCTTGAGTACCTACAGGGCCTTTTAAAAGTGCTAGTTATCGACTAGAGGGGGGGTGAATAGGCGGTTTTTATGAAAGTCTTCAAAACACGGGGGCTTTGAAGACAAACAATGGCAATGAACCTATTGATATGCAGTGGAAGCTAGACTACACTAGGCAAGCCATAGTCAAGTAAGCAATGAAGTGAAAGCATGAAGACTATCAGCAGCTAGGTAGTAAGGATTGGGATGGAAGATAGTATTAAGCCAAGCAACAACAATGTTCACACAGTGAAGACAATCAGATCATGGAGGGAGGCAATGACTTCACGAAGACAAATTGTAAGTAAAGAGAGGTAAAGGATAGAAACAGTTGCTTGGAGAGGACAAGGATTTGTTGGACCAGTTCCAGTTGCTGTGATAACTGTATGTCTGGTTAGGGAGGCTGAGATTCAACTCAGAAGACTGTGTCCTCACCTTATTCCCATTGAGCTAAGGACAATTAGTCCTCACCCAATCATTCTGGTAAGTCTTCAAGGTAGACTTCCAAACCTTCACAGACTTTGTTCACCGACAATCCACAATGACTCTTGGATGCTCAGAACGGGACGCCTAACTGGCTGGAGGATTTACAGTACTCGAGTGTAACAAGTCTTCAAATCACGCGGACAGAAAGACTTCAGTGATGCCCAACACTCTTTGGCTCTGGGTGTTTTGGGTTTTGTCCTCGCAAGAATCTCTCTATCAAATGCTTCGGAGGTGGGTTGCTCTCAATCGACAAAAGTCGTGCACTAACTCTGAGCAGCCACCAATTTATGGTGTAGGGGGTGGGCTATTTATAGCCAGGAGGCAAGCTGACCTGATTTGTCCAAAATGACCCTGGGTCACTAAGGAACTGACGTGTGTCCAATGGTCAAATTTCAAACACACGCGATAGCTTGACTTGGGCTACAAGTAAAGCTGACTCATCCAGCTCTAGATAAGATTTTCTCTCATTGTCTTCGCTCGAAGACATAGGATTTGGTTGAGCATCACATCAGTCACTCTGACTTTGTTCACTTGGACCCCACTTAACAGTACGGTGGTTCCTATGACTCAACAAAGAAGAAAAGGAAACTATAAAACACCTATGTCTTCACACTCCATAGTCTTCATGCGATGTCTTCTCATGTCATAGTCTTCAATGTGAATATCTTCACAGACCACCATTGTCTTCAATGTCTTCACACATTTTTAGGGGTCATCTCGGGTAGGTAAACCGAATCAATATGGGACTACTACCTGTGTTATCCTGCAATTCTCACAAACACATTAGTCCCTCAACCAAGTTTGTCATCAATACTCCAAAACCAACTAGGGGTGGCACTAGATGCACTTACAATCTCCCCCTTTTTGGTGGTTGATGACAAATTGGTTGACGTTTTCAACGGGGATAAAAGTATGTGAAAGTTTATGGATTAAGGCATTGTCTTCATAAGTAGCAAAAGGCTCCCTTAGAAGATGTGCATATAAGTAGTTTGCTTTTGAATGCAAATGCACATGGCAAGTTTTACTTTGTGGAGATCCTCTTTGTCGGTGTCAAAACTGGCGGATCTCGGGTAGGGGGTCCCGAACTGTGCGTCTAGGCGGATAGTAACAAGAGACAAGGGACACGATGTTTTTACCCAGGTTCGAGCCCTCTCGATGGAGGTAAAACCCTACTCCTGCTTGATTAATATTGATGGTATGGGTAGTACAAGAGTTGATCTACCACGAGATCAGAGAGGCTAAACCCTAGAAGCTAGCCTATGGTATGATTGTTGTCTGTCCTACGGACTAAGACTCTCCAGTTTATATAGACATTGGAGAGGGCTAGGGTTACACAGAGTCGGTTACAATGGGAGGAGATCTACATATCCGTATTGCCAAGCTTGCCTTCCACGCCAAGGAAAGTCCCATCCGGACACGGGACGAAGTCTTCAATCTTATATCTTCATAGTCCAGGAATCCGGCCAAAGGTCATAGTCCGGCAATCCGTACACCCCCTAATCCAGGACTCCCTCAGTAGCCCCTGAACCAGGCTTCAATGACGATGAGTCCGGCGCGCAAGTTGTCTTCGGCATTGCAAGGCGGGTTCCTCCTCCGAATACTTCATAGAAGATGTTTGAACACAAGGATATTGTCCGGCTCTGCAAAATAAGTTCCACATACCACCGTAGAGAGAATAATATTTGTAGAAATCTAATCTGCTGACGTACTCTGTAGCATGACATCATGCCACATCCTAGCCTTTATTCGAATCATTTTATTGTCCCACCTCAGCGCTTTTAGTGAGGCGGTTTCCTTGGCACGTCTTGTCAAAGCAGAGATCATGTCCCCTTATTCAGGGATTCTCATCAATACAGGCGTGGGTAACCCAACCGCGCCATTGGTATGACTTCTTATCTAAAAGCGAGTCCCAAACGATCACGGGGAGGGCTCTTGGTATTCATCCTCTTTATAAAGAGACCAAGGCTTGACTCCTTTATTCCAATCCCATCAAATCCGCCTCTCGCCTCGAGTTCCAACACCAAAAGCTCCAAATTCAGGCGCTTCGGACCTTAGATGATGTCCGGCTCTGACCTCCAAGGCCGGTGGATGCCTTCCTCCGTTACGGAAGAAGACGTCCGAAAGCCGAGGGATGCTAGGTACCTAACCGGTGAAATCTTGCATAGGCTGCCTGCTCAAGGGCAGGCTATTCCCACTCCCCAGCCCGGTGAGAGCGTGGTGTTTGCATCTCACTTCCTTCGGTGGCTAGGCTTCCCAATTGATCCCTTCATGAGGGGGCTCATGTTTTATTACGGGCTGGAATTTCACGACTTAGCTCCGGAGTCCATCCTCCAAATCTCATCGTTCATTGTCGTGTGTGAGGCCTTCCTCCATATTACTCCCCACTTCGGACTGTGGCTTAAGACCTTCAAGGTAGAACCAAAGATAATCGAGGGGCAGCATGCTGAGTGCGGAGGTGCTATTATAAGCAAGATTGCCGACGCTCCATGGCCCGAGGGCTCTTTTCAAGAGGAGTTCGGCTTATGGCAACGAGAGTGGTTTTACGTCATGGCTCCCAGGGGCACCACATGGGTGGCGCCACCTGCTTTTCGCTCGGGACCCCCACCACGGCTAGCATCATGGGTCAATAAAGGGCTTAACTGGGGGCCGTCCAAGGACGTGCCCCTACTGCAGGGCCGCATTCAAGATCTCCTAGAAAGAGATATCAATTTGGCCATAGTGGCGCAGGTTATGCTGATCCGCCGCATACTACCCTGCAAGCGTCGCCCCCTCCGCCTGTGGGAATTTAATCCGGAAGGACCGCGAGTCCTCCAACATTTTATGGGCACAACACCCCTGGAGATGTATAAATTGTTCTTCGGATCACAATCAATGTGTCCGAACTCGTCCGAGGACGCAGGTCTGAGCTGCAATCGCCCAGACAGTCAAGTAAGTAGCCCTGTACCCGGACACGCTACCCGTATGTTTATCATAAAACTGCCCTTAAAAGAGCTATCCTTCAAACAGGAGTGGATAGTGAAAGCAAAGCTTATCAGGTGTCCGGCCCCCCTCCCCGAGACCACGCCGGATCTCGTGTTAACCAAGATGCTGGAGGTTGTGCCTTCGGAAGAAGGCGAAGAGGGGAACCAAGAAGCTACCGCCTCCGCAAAGGAGGCTGTCAGGAAGGGAGGAATCGAGAATTCCTCTAACCAGGGAAAGAAAAAGACCGCCTCTGAAGACCCGGAGGCAATGGCCTTGAAGCGGGGGAAGAAATCTTTGCTAGAGGGTCCGGCGCCGGAGGGTGCCCCGGCTGCATTGTGCCCCCAAGGGGATCAGCTCTCCACCGAGCCGTAAGTAAAGAGAGGGTTTTTTAAAATGAGAGACATCCCTGTTTTATTCCTGAGGAAGATAACCGAAATTTTACCTTGCAGTTCAGATCTCAACCCTTCTTAGTAGAGCTCATCTTCTGGGGATCTTTGTCCAGAGATGATGGAGAGCGGAACACCTCCCCTAGCTGTACCGTCTTGCGAGGCGGGTGACCCCGAGGTGTCGTCTCGGAGGGTTTCTCCGAATCCGGCTTTAGAAAAAGGTCTGCAGACGAGTCCGGCACCGTTCGGTGCATGGTCGGAGGAGCTGAAGGATCTGCTCGGGCGAGCGTCTATCTCAGAAGAACACCCTGTGTTGATGAACACGATGATTGGAAGGATTTCATCCACAGAAAGCGGTTTGCGCGAGGCCGCCAAGAGTTTACTGACAGGTTTTGAGGTACGTGAAATGATGTACCTTTCGACAGATCCGCATATATAAAATGCGTCCTGTATAGATAGTAGCCCCTGTCCAAAAATGACGGCGTGCAGAGGATCATAATCCCAGGTATAATATGTCGCCTTTCCTATGTAGGTGCCGAGGTGTTCGGTGGCTAGCCGGACTGATGAATTTGCCGAGCTAAAGCGACAACTTGACGTGGCAGATGCCGACATCGCGCTTGTCAACAAGCGGCTGGACGAGGCACAAGGTATGTAATGTCTCCGAAGACAGCTGGTAAGAGGAGCTTGATGCTCGTACCTTATAACGTGTGTGCTTAATGCAGATGGTGTCGTTGCCATGGAGAACCTTCGGGCGGAACTTGCCTGAGCCAAGGAGCAAGCCAGGAAAAGCGATGCGGCTGCCTTAAAGGCGGCTGAAGAGCCAAAACCGAACAGGCTGCTCACTGCCAGAGCAAGAATGAAATGGCCGAGATGGCTGTAAAATTGAAGAATGCTACCGACCGTTGCGAGCTTCTTGAAAAAGAAGATAAGGTGGCACAGAAGGACCTAGAAAAGGTCACTGCCGAGGCCAAGGATACTCGCTCTGCAATGAGAGCTATGAAGGAGGAGCTACGTCAGGCCGGAGATATCACGGCTGGAAAGCCCTATATGCTGCGGATGAAGTTCGGGGATCCTAAGTATGCTCTGTTGGACCGGAAGTGGAGTGCAGCGAACACTTATCTAGATTTGGCGGCGAGTGCTATGGACGCGACCGAACACTTCCGGGGTCTAAATGACCACGAATTAGAAGAACTTTTCTGGTCGCAGTTCAACAATCCAGAGCGCCCACTTTCGGTATCCGACCGTCTAGCCGCATGGGCGGAGCTGAACAGGTTATCCGGACTCACCATGAAACATGTCGTGAGTCATCTGTTGCCGAAAGGGCCCGAGCTGAAGAGTTATTTTAGCTTGGTCGAACAGTTCCTTGGTGTGGTGCCGCATATTGATGCAATGAAGAGGTCAGCATGCATAGAGGGTGCACAGATGGCTTTTGCCTGTGTCAAGACATACTGGGCGGAGATGAAGGCCAGTGTTGTTGCATCCCAGGATTCGGACGAAAGCCGAGTACCTGCTGAGCACAATTTTGAGGAAGTTCTGCAGGGCGCTCATTTAATTGAGACACAGTGCTCGAAGGATGTTATGTTCGAATAACATGTACTATTGTAAAACAATGTTTTGATGGAATATAAAAGCTATTTATACTTGTGCTTTCAAGAATTAGAATACCTCCTGTGCGGCCGTTAATGTATATGTGTATATAACCTGAAAGATGGTAGTCGTTGGCTTCAGCCCCCACGCATATAATACGGGGGTGTTCGCAGAAGGCGCATTTTCACACTTGATCCAACGTCTTGGTCCTATAAAGGAGGTGATAGCGCAGCGAACTAGGCAACCGGACTATAATGCTTTATCACTTTCACTTAGCCATAGGAGTTTGACAGTGGGGCTACTGAATAGCCCCTAGGGGCACCGTGCTCGCCCGAATTCAGGATGCGTGTGTGCCTGACCGAGAAGCGGCCCTTTGGTAATGCCGAGGAATCCTAAAGATTCCGACAAGTCATCGAGTGGTTGACCAGTCTCTCGCTATATCATGACAGTCAGTTTTTGGCTTTCTCTACTGAGGTGCTCGCCTGGCCGAACCGGGGCACAATCGCAGTAGTTCTCCTGGTGCCGCCTTAGCCGATAGAGTGGAACGTAAGGCAGCAAAACACAGGAGCCGGGCAAACCCAACATTTGACCAAAGACATGATTCAGAGCTGATGCATATAAGGCCAAACTCGCGACGCCGAACACTCCCTAAGGTATTCGGTCTTTATGAAAACGGGCCGAACAAAAGCCCTTGGTAAGAAGCCCCTAGTGTCCAGGTATGCGCAAAATTCTGGCGTGGCCACATGCCAAGACGCCAGCCTCCTCCTCGGTTATAGCAAAAAACCGGGGGATGTTATCAACAAGAGAAAGTAAAAAAGGTTTACGCAGGGTCTTAATCTGAAAAGAATCCTTGAAATGGGTCCCTACTGCACGTCTGCGCCTGTGTCTCCGTTGTGCCGTATCCTGGACGGGTGTAGCACGGTGTTCGTCTGTAAAAGTGAGGAACTTAGTTGAAAACAATCGTGCGAGAAATCTATGTTAAAATAAACAAAGTATAATACAGAAAAATGGGTAGAATTGAGCTTTATTGTCGCCTGGTGTAAATGCGCGGAGCCCCTTGTACAGGGGTATGCGGCTATTAAGCCTTTGTATGTTTACGCCGGACTCGTCGAGCCATGCCCGGGGTCTTGAACGACCTGTTTAGGCGCTCTATCTAGTAAAGCTGGTTTGGTGTGCGGCTGTCAAGGCAGCCGCACCATCGCCCGCACTCGAGGAACACTCGATATTTCCCTTTAATGAGATGATGCCTCGTGGACCGGGCATTTTGAGTGTAAGGGATGCATAATGCGGTATTGCGTTTAAGCGGGCGAAAGCTTCGCGTACCAGTAGTGCTTGATAGCTACTTATGAATGGGGCAATGTGGAAGGTTAGCTTTTCGCTTCGGAAGTTGTCGGGGGAGCCGAACATAACTTCTAACAAGAGGGAACCCATACAATGGGTATCTGGGCCTGGCGTGAGCCCTTGAAAGGAAGTGTTGCCATGGCGAATTATTGCTGGGTTTATCCCCATTTTGCGGATTGTGTCCTGATATAGCAGGTTTAGATCACTTCCGCCGTTCATTAGGACTTGTGTAAAGTGGAGTCCGTCAATTATCGGATCTAAGACCAGGGCAGTCTAGCCCATGTTCCAGATACCTCTAGAGTAATCCTGATGATCGAAGGTGATTGGTAGTAACAACCAGTGGCGGGACTCCTCTGGGACAGGCCGTATGGCGCGTATCTCCATAGGCGCCACTCTGTTCTTCCCTTTTGTCACATGAAGTGAATTTACTGTTTTGACTTCTTGCGGGAACTTCTTTTGTTCTCCGGTGCTCTGCTTATGGGGTTCGTCGTCATCCTCACTTGGTATGTCGAGCCCCTCGTGTTCGGCATTGAGTTTTCCAGATTTCTTGAAGACCCAACAATCTCTGTGGGTGTGGTTTGCAGGCCTCCCGAGAGTACTGTGGATTTGGCATATTTTGTCCAAGATTTTGTTGAGGTTAGATAGCCCGTCCCTGTTATCTTTGGGGGGGGGGCGGCTTTTTATGATTCTGCCGAGAGCTTTTGAATCCGGCGTTGACTGTCGTGCTCTTCGGGCTGTTATCCTTGATCCGGCGCTGTTCCTTGCTATGGCGCGGTTTCCCGTTTCCATCTCTGACTTTGGATGTACTTGGGTCGCTGGTGCTGCTTCTTGCCAACCAGCTATCCTCTCCTGCGCAAAAGCGGGTCATGAGGCTTGTCAATGCGGCCATTGTTCTTGGCTTTTCTTGGCCGAGGTGTCTGGCAAGCCATTCGTCTCGAACGTTATGTTTGAAAGCTGCTAGGGCTTCAGCGTCCGGAAAGTCGACTATCTGATTCTTTTTAGTAAGAAATCTGTTCTAGAGTTTCCGGGCTGACTCTCCGGGTTGTTGAATTATATGACTGAGATCGTCTGCATCCGGAGGTCGGACATAGGTCCCTTGAAAATTTGCCCGAAAAGCATCCTCAAGCTCTTCCCAACTTCCTATGGTGTTTCCGGGAAGGCTTTTAAGCCAATGCCGGGCTGGCCCTTTGAGCTTGAGGGGTAAGTATTTTATGGCATGGAGGTCATCTCCTCTAGCCATGTGTATGTGGAGGATATAATCCTCAATCCAGACTCCAGGGTCTGTTGTTCCATCGTATGCCTCTATGTTTATGGGCTTGAATCCCGCTAGAAATTAATGGTCCAACACCTCATCGGTGAAACATAGGGGATGTGCGACGCCCCTGTATTTGGGTGTGCCGCGATGTTCAGATATTTGTTTCATCGCATTGCTTACTAGAGCTTGCTTTCTTGGCCCGTAGATAGATCTGGTTGGGCCGTCTTTTTGATGCGAATCCTTGTGTGGATCGCATGCCGGATTGAGTGCGGCACCCTTTGCCGCTCTATGTCGGTCATGGGGTCGTCTATCCGACCTGGTGGCTTCCTTGTTTTTTAACTGTGGGGGCTCTAAGGCCTCCTCATCAAATTCCGGTACTAATTTTCGCTTCGGATAGCTCTTTGTGTGGTGACTGTCTCCGTACTTGTGTGCGGTGTTGAGTACTTTGCCCCATCTGATTCTGAGTGCGTCTTCCGCTGGTTTGAGCTTCCGCTTCTGCTTTTTCAGGCTATGCGCCATGGTGACGAGCCTTTGGTGGAGGTTCTTCTGCTCCAGCAATTTGTCCGGCATGAGGTCGTCCGGACTATTATCTCCACCGGGGACGAGTTGCTCGGTTTTGTTTATCCAAGTTGTCATGTTCGGACGGTTGCTCGACGGCATGTTCGTCGTCCGCCGGTTCGCCCTGCTCTATGGCTGGGTCTCTGTCAAGGTGGGGTTTGGCGCGGTGCTTACACTGCCGCTTTGATTGCTTTTCGAGGGAACGATCCATCGTTGTGCCCTTTTGATCCTCGTTGTTGTTTCTTTTAGGTGTGTCCACCATGCATACATCGTGGGATGAGGTGGTTGTCCAGTGCCCTATAGGTGCTGGTTCTTGGTCGTCTTCTTCATCGGCGTCCATACCGTCGATGTCTTCAGAGTCGAAGTCGAGCATGTCGGTTAAATCTTCGACAGTGGCTACGAAGTGGGTGGTGGGTGGGTTTCCAATTTCTTCATCGTCCGCATCCCAACCTTGCTGACCGTAGTCCGGCCAGGGCTCTCCTGATAAAGAGAGAGACTTTAGTGAACTCAGGATGTCGCTGAAGGGCGAGTGCTGAAAGATGTCCGCGACGGTGAACTCCATGATCGGAGCCCAATTGGGTTCGATCAGAGGGGGCGTGGAAGATTTGGAGTCCGGAAAGGAGTCCGGCACCTTGGAATCACGAGCTTCGCGAAGGACAAGACTGGTGTTTGGCTCGATCGCCATAGAGATTGCAGCCCCCGAGGCGGCGTCCAGCTACCCGTCCTCGATCGACGCAGCTGGCTCCGAACTAAGGGTCGGAGTGGACACCTGAGTGGCCCTTTGGACACTGTCCGACGGCAGAGCTAGATCATGCTCATCGTGACAGTGCGACGCACTCAGCTGTGGCTCGAATCCGTCGACGATCAAGTCTCCGCGGACGTCAGCCGTGTAGTTCAAACTTCTAAATCTGACTTGATGGCTAGGGGCGTAGCTTTCGATCTGCTCCAGATGACCAAGTGAATTGGCCCGCAGTGCAAAGCCGCCGAATACGAAGATCTGTCCGGGGAGAAAAGTCTCGCCCCGAACTGCGTCGTTGTTGATGATCGAAGAAGCCATCGGGCCTAAAGGTGATGACACAGAGGAACTCTCAATGAAAGCACCAATGTCGGTGTGTCAAAACCGGCGGATCTCGGGTAGGGGGTCCCGAACTGTGCGTCTAGGCGGATGGTAACAGGAGACAAGGGACACAATGTTTTTACCCAGGTTCGGGCCCTCTCGGTGGAGGTAAAACCCTACTCCTGCTTGATTAATATTGATGGTATGGGTAGTACAAGAGTTTATCTACCACGAGATCAGAGAGGCTAAACCCTAGAAGCTAGCCTATGGTATGATTGTTGTCTGTCCTACGGACTAAGACTCTCTGGTTTATATAGACACCGGAGATGGCTAGGGTTACACATAGTCGGTTACAATGAGAGGAGATCTAGATATCCGTATTGCCAAGCTTGCCTTCCATGCCAAGGAAAGTCCCATCCGAACACGGGACGAAGTCTTCAATCTTGTATCTTCATAGTTCAGGAGTCCGGCCAAAGGTCATAGTCCGGTAATCCGGACACCCCCTAATCCAGGACTCCCTCACTCTTCAACTTATGAAGACAATTCATCATGCATATAAAGATATAACGAAGATAATGATATGCATAATGAAAAATGGACGTTTGCAGAATGACTTCATGCGGAATTGATCATCGCATAACAAAGTAGCAGACAACCATCGAGTTTAAGTGTTACAACTCAAAGAACCAAATGTATCAAAAGACGAGAGTTGTAAATACTTGGCAAAAATAATGCAACCACCCGTAAGGACCCGCTTGAAGACTATCAACACTACAAATAAATACACTTCTGTGATGATACATGTTTGTCACAGCAGGTCACGTTTTCTGTCATGCATGTACATCCATGACGATTTAATGACAAAATCAAAATAGTCATACTTGTGATGTCGTAGAAGTGTTCCATGACATTACCAAAATTATCATCACGGAAGTGTCCACTTCCATGATGATAAATCACGCGTCATAGAAGTGCTTTCGTCAAGGGTGACTGACGGTGTCTTGGACTATGGGGTACTCACCACGTTGTCTCCCAATTAGTTGGATTGGGCCGAGGACCCCCATGGCCGTTTACTCATGGGCCAGTCCGGATAGCCGAAGTATACACAAGGAAGATTCTACAAGACTTGGTGATCAAGACAAGGACTCCTCCCCACCGGCGTATTCGGCTAGGACTCTTGTTATCCTAGGCCTTTGGTACATTATATAAACCGAGGCCAGGCTAGTCGATAGATCATTATGACATTACTTATCATACCTCTAGGGTTCAGACCACAACATATGATCTCAGGGTAGATCAACTCTTGTAACCCCTATACTCATTAAAGTCAATCAAGCAGCATGTAGGGTATTATCTCATCAAGAGAGCCCGAAGCTGGGTAAAATCCCGTGTTCATGTTACCATCAATCCTAAGATGCACAGCTTGGGACCCCCTACCCGAGATCCGCCGGTTTTGACACCGACAATGGTGCTTTCATTGAGAGTTCCGCTGTGTGATCGGCAAAAAGGGTCAATGGCTCGACTACAGATCAACTGCGACGTCGGCTTCTTCGTCACCAGCTCGACTGGTCACCTTGGCTTGACCAAGGATTGTGCCCTACCTCCGATCGTCATGTTCGGATGAGGGCCTTCATCAACATCAACTCCGATCTCCATCAAGATCATGGAGGAATCATCCATGGATCTCGGGGGCTCCACGTCAACATTGCACTCGGGCGACCGTGTTGTTTTTGTGGACTGCGAACTTGTATCTGCCGCCACCGCCTCCTTGAGTGTCGCTTAAACGATTGCTTCAGTGGAATTGTGCGGAATTGAGTCTACAACAACACTGCAAAATTTCATCGAGTTTCGATGGAGGAATCTTCGGCAATCTCCGGTATACCGGAGCCGTGTTGAATCTGGACGAGAATCTGGACGAGTTTGGAGCATGGTGTCCAGCATCTAGCTTGGATGTACTTTGGAAGATCCAACCATTGATCGGCTGCGGAATTTCTATATCTACCACCTATCAGAAATTCAGCTCGATCCGACCGTCCAAACTCCGGGAACCTTCCGATTAGTTCATCACTTTTCGGATCTTCTTTATGAACGGGATTTCGGACATCCTTTTTGAAGGAAGTTTTTGTATGGGGTATTGTGTTTTATTCTCAAACACATCCCACTAATATTATAAATATTTTTCCAATATAATCTTCACTGTCACGCCGGTGTCAAACCAGCCCGACAACATCACTCCACGACGGCCGACCTGTGCTAGACATGTCATCACTTTGTTGAGCCGAGATCAACTTCTTCGGATCATCATCTCAGCCAGTCAAACAATAGTTCAGCATCGTGAAGGATAAATCATCACCAACATCGCCTCCCCACGAAATACATGGAGCGGGCACACTGGCATCGCCACACGGTCACTTCATCAAGCCAGCATTGACCACGTCACAAGTTACGACCTGCATCGGCTTGGCCGAACCGTTGCTTCATCGAGCCGATGTCTGTCATGCCGAAGTACTTCAACACCTTGGCTGACATGGCAGCTGCAACATCTCCTCACTGACCTGCTCCGTCTCCTCGCCTGGACTAGGGGCTTCGTCATCCCTTCATGAACTTGCTTCGGAGACTTCGGCGTCACCGGCCGACCAGCTACGTCACATTAGCTAGACCACGGGCTTTGCCTTGGTGAGCCAACCTTTGCCAGCATCGTCATGCCTTTGCTTCGTCACCATCAGGCAATGGGTGTGCGGATCGAGTTCCAATTTTAGGAGTAACCTTTCTTCGGACCGCTACAACAAATAAACCAGGTGCTATTAATCCTAGAAATTTTTGCTTGTTTGGGTTTATTTTTTTCAAGGAATTATTACTTTGCTTTGTTCCATCGTCTATACACATGTCTATCAAATGGTGGCCGCATTAACGACGGTTGCGTGGTGGTTCGGTCAGTTTCCGTGCATAGTTTGGCGAACACCGTATCCGGAACTCGGACCGACCTGTGCAATCGGGCTTTGTCACGTCTTCACTGCGTCACGCCGATGCCCTCCATCGACATTGGCCTCGTCGCTAGGCCACATCTCTTTAAATAAATTATTTTTGCGTAAATCAATTATGCAAGGGTTATATATATATTATTCTTATTATTTCCTCGACCACACTATTTTATGTGTGTGTAGGTAATCGATTTTGACTGCGTTATGCAGTCACTACTCCGGAGTGCCGAACTCCTTTCTCGGACACCTCGGGCTTGGGGGATGGGACCTCGGCCATGCCGAGGACTGCGAACCTTGTCGGATCTATCACAGGTCAATGGGCGTCTTCGTCCCACCACAAGCCCGAATCGCGTCATCAACACCGAGCACATTAACCAGCTAAGTCGCTCTCATGCTCAAAGACTTTCTGTTTTAAATTTTTTCCGATTCGACCTAGCATTATACTTTTTTTGGCAAAAAGTTGTTTGTGACAAAAGTTCATTGTCATAACTTTGTTTGTGACACACAAATACAAATACCTCATTTATTTGGGGGCTCCCTTTATGAAGCCTTTCCTCTTGCATATGATTACACTTTTACGACTTCATTCCTTGCTCGTGTATTACGCCACAATATGCACCATATTGACTTAAGTGTTCCACAAGCTGGGTTGCCTTGCTCCTGTGCTTACCCCTACGTTCCCGATTGTTCAGCTATGGAGTAAAGGGAGCACCTCTGTGATTGTCACGACCGGTTCATTCGAGCTCGGACCTCAGACTGGGTGAAGCCGAAAGCTAGCGCTTTTATTGTTTTCAATCATGGTCGGCACACAACGGAACTCATGAGTACAAAAAATCTATTGCACAAGTCTCATAGTAACAATGAGCAAACGAAGAAAGGTATCGGTGGAGGTACTATTTTCTTCAAAGATGCTTCTTACACTTCGTTAGTAATATAGCATAAGTTCCCTGAGCGCGCTTTGTCTGTTATAGCCTTATGGCCTGATTGCCTGGTTATCGGAAACACCATCCATATTCTCGACAGGTGGAGTACATAACACTTTTCGGTCCTTAACCGAAGAGGGAGAAGCCGACGGTCGGTTAAGATGCGTTCAAAGTTTAGGTGAACACAGATGTGATATAAGTACTTTGGTACATACAATCATCATACATAAAATTCTTTTACCCAAGTCACTTGGGGGCTCTTAAAATTTATATGATCTATTTTATAGTAAATGTGTTTCCTTCTTGGTCGTTGCAAAGGGCTGACCCGCGTGAAGTCTTGAGATCGGATGCGTCATGTTAAAGCACGACAGAAGCACAAATTTTTTCCAATTTTCGGATTGGCACCGAAAACTTGATCTTGTTCGGATGTCAAGTTTTTACTGACGTTTTTTGGTTTTCCAAAGCTTATGGCACTTTTAGACTATTTGTGTGTTTCCAGCACAAGTCTCGCGGTGCAACTCTAGACACCTTTAGGGATTCGACAAAAACATTCTCGGATATTGCTATATATGCATCGGTTTCAAACTGTGTCTTCGGTCAATAGTTGGGTTGCTCGGCTCCTGTGCTTGCCTCATACGTTCCGCTTTGTTCGGCTAGGTGTGGAAAGGGAGAACCACAATGATTGTGCTTCTAGCTCGCATGGTTAAGCACCTTAGTGGAGAAAGCCAAAAACTGACTGTCACAACAAGCGTAAACTGGTCAGTGATCCGATGACTATGGTAAATGATGGGCCATTCATAACATTGGCTGAAGTGTTTACGGCTTGACATCAGCTGTCGCCAAACACTAACCGAGGGCTCGAAGCTAGCCTCCCCAGTTTAAATCTCCTATGACTAAGTGAAAGTTATAAAGCCCTCATATCTGATTGCCTCGTTCCTGCTAACACAACCACCTTCGGGCACCGAGACATCGGCTAAGGGTTGTCTTGTTATTGCAGAAACACCCTGCATAGTATCTACAAAGGGGTGGAAGCCGACGATGGGCCACTTCCAACTGATAAACAGTCGCAACAGAGTCAAAATAAACATATCATCGGCATTTGTATTTAATATACAAGCGCCGCCTTCTGTAATCATCGTTATAAAGCCATAAATATGCATCAATTTGACTTAAGATTTTGGCCCAGCTGGGTTGCCTGGCTCCTGTGCTTACCCCTACGTTCCTGATTGTTCGGCTAGGTGGTAAAGGGAGCACCTTTGTGGTTGTTACTACCGGGTCATCCGAGTAAGTACCTCAGACTGGGTGAAGCCGAAAGCTAGCAATCTTAAAGGATCACATAGGTCGGAAACGACGGAAGTGAAAACTTTGGTTCATTAATAACACAGAGTTCGGGAAGTTTCCCTGAACTAAATCCTCAATATTTTCCTCCCACATTGACCGGAGGTGAGGTTTCATGATCATGATAAGCAAGACGACCAAAGGAAAGGAACCGATTGCGGGATTATTTTCCTTGGAAGATGTTTCTTACATTACGTAATATAAAATATCTCTCAGTGTACCTTTGTTTATAAAACCGTATGACCGGATTGCCTTGTTTTCCATAAATCTTTGCCCTTATAATGGCTTCATAAAATAGGAAAACACTCCTCAGCTACTGGCCAAAGAGGTTGAAGCTGATGGTCGGTCAACAAAGTTTTGTACAATGCGGATCCGAGGATTAATGATGTAAAGTACTTGGATACATAGAGTCATTACACATAATTTGTGATTATACTATGGATATCGATCCTTAATCCGGCCACCCGTGCCCGCACTACGGCTCGGGGGCTACTGGGATTCGGGCTTATTATATACAAATATTAAAGGGGCACATCGATCCCCTGATCTGGTGTTGCCACCCGACCAGTGTCTCAGGGGCTACTGCATTGCCTATTCAATGCAGAAAGTTCAAAGTGCTCGGTGTTCGGCTTGACCGAACTATGCGCAAACGTGTCTTCGGATAACAATAGGTACCCTATGGACCTTTCCGGCATCAAGCTGGTATATTACGGCAACTTCTCAAGACCCTCTCTCAAGGGCCCGTTCGCCGATCACTATTATCTCTAATATATTACAGTGCGTTTCTATTCCTATGTATGCTGCTGAGCTAGGAGTTGATCCTCAGGCCGATTTCGTGCATCGACCTGAGTCTCAGGGGCTACTAGGATCAGCTGTTTCATGTTTTCCTTCAGGTGCATCTCGGGTTTTAGACCGACACACACTCCTTGGGGGCTACTGGCTATATATCTTAGCAGAGAATAAATTGCACCAATCAAAAAATCAGCCCGCAGTCAGGGGTGGTGCACCACCTCGGAAGCAGTCCGACATAAAGCTTGGGTGCCAGTGGCTGGCTCCATAGATGGCATTTCCGGCATTAAGCTCAGCTAACCTCCTTTAAAACTTCTTCAAGCCAAGGTGATCTATGACACCTCGGATACAGTCCAGCGTTGGAGCTCGGATACAGTACGGCTTTGAAGCTCGGATACAGTTCGGCATGGGAGCTCGGATGCAAGAGGACACAGCCGCCCAGGAACAACTTCAAACCTGAGGTGTGGCGTAAAAAATAACCAGGCATTGATAAAGGCCGATAACTTAAAGGGGCTCCTCGGATACCCGACGTGTAAACTCTTCAGATTTACTTTGGCGATCCTCAAGATCGAAGATAATAAGATTTGTTGAACCAGTTTTCAAGACTGACGGCCGAAGATGAAGAACAATTCGAAAGAATTGAGGAGAGTCCCCAACTTGAAGACCGGTTCAGGGGATATTGCCAGTGTCCTGGACTACGGGGTACTCATGGGCCAGTCCGAATAGCCAAAGTATACACAAGGAAGATTCTACAAGACTTGGTGATTGCTACCTCTTGAGCACTCCGTTGGATTTCCCTGAAGAGGAGAGGACGATGCAGTAAAGTAGCGTAAGTATTTCCCTCAGTTTTTGAGAACCAAGGTATCAATCCAGTAGGAGATCATGCACGAGTCCCTCGTACCTACACAAAACGATAGCTACTCGCAACCAACGCGGTTAGGGGTTGTCAATCCCTTCACGGTCACTTACGAGGGTGAGATCTGATAGAGATGATAAATAATATTTTTGGTATTTTTGATATAGAGATACAAAGTAAAAAGTAAAAGGAAAAGTAAAAACAAAGCAAGTAATAAAGTAATGGAGATTGATATGATGAGAATAGACCCGGGGGCCATAGGTTTCACTAGTGGCTTCTCTCAAGAGCATAAGTATTCTACAGTGGGTGAACAAATTACTGTTGAGCAATTGATAGAAAAGCGAATAATTATGAGATTATCTAGGTATGATCATGTAAATAGGCATCACGTACAAAAAAAGTAGACTGAACCGATTCTGCATCTACTACTATTACTCCACTCATCGACCGCTATCCAGCATGCATCTAGAGTATTAAGTTAAAAACAGAGTAACGCCTTAAGCAAGATGACATGATGTAGAGGGATAAATTCATGCAATATGATAAAAACCCCATCTTGTTATCCTCAATGGAAACAATACAATACGTGCCTTGCAACCCTTTCTGTCACTGGGTAAGGACACCGCAAGATTGAACCCAAAGCTAAACACTTCTCCCATTGCAAGAACTACCAATCTAGTTGGCCAAACCAAATGGATAATTCGAAGAGACTTGCAAAGATAACTCAATCATACATAAAAGAATCCAGAGAAGAATCAAATATTGTTCATAGATAAGCTAGATCATAAACCCACAGTTCATCGATCTCAACAAACACACTGCAAAAAGAAGATTACATCGAATAGATCTCCAAAAGAGAGGGGGAGAACATTGTATTGAGATCCAAAAAGAGAGAAGAAGCCATCAAGCTACTAGCTATGGACCCAAAGGTCTGAAGTAAACTACTCACACTTCATCGGAGAGGCTATGGTGTTGATGTAGAAGCGCTCCGTGGTAGATGCCCTCTCCGGCGGAGCTCCGGAACAGGCCCCAAGATGGGATCTCGCAGATACAGAAGGTTGCGGCGGTGGAATTAGGTTTTTGGCTCCGTATTTGATCTGACGGGGGTACGTAGGTATATATAGGAGGAATGAGTACGTCGGTGGAGCAACAAGGGGCCCACAAGGCAGGGGGCGCGCCCTCCACCCTCATGGCCTCCATGACTGTTCCTTGGAGCAGGGTCCAAGTCTCCTGGATCACATTCGGTGAGAAAATCACGTTCCTGAAGGTTTTATTCTGTTTGGACTCCGTTTGATATTATGTTTCTTCGAAATACTGAAATAGGCAAAAAAACAGCAATTCTGGGCTAAGCCTCCGGTTAATAGGTTAGTCCCAAAAATAATATGAAAGTGGAAAATAAAGCCCAATATAGTCCAAAACAGTAGGTAAAGTAGCATGGAGCAATCAAAAACTATAGATACATTGGAGACGTATCAAGCATCCCCAAGCTTAATTCCTGCTCGTCCTCGAGTAGGTAAATGATAAAAAAGAATTTTTGATGCAGAGTGATACTTTGGCATAATTTCAATGTAAATCTTCTTAATTGTTACATCAATATTCAGATCCGAAAGATTCAAGACAAAAGTTCATAATGACATAAAAGTAATAATACTTCAAGCATACAAATTAAAGCAATCATGTCTTCTCAAAATAGCATGGTTAAAGAAAGTTATCCCTACAAAATCATATATTGTAGCTATGCTCTATCTTCATCACACAAAGTATTTAATCATGCACAACCCCGATGACGAGCCAAGTAATTGTTTCATACTTTAGAAATCTCAAACCTTTTCAACTTTCACGCAATACATGAGCGTGAGCCATGGACATAGCACTATAGGTGGAATAGAATGGTGGTTGTGGAGAAGACAAAAAAGGAAAAGATAGTCTCACATCAACTAGGCGTATTAACGGTCTATGGAGATGCCCATCAATAGATATCAATGTGAGTGAGTAGGGATTGCCATGCAACGGATGCACTAGAGCTATAAGTATATGAAAGCTCAACAAAAGAAACTAAGTGGGTGTGCATCCAACTTGCTTGCTCACAAAGACCTAGGGCACTTTTGAGGAAGCCCATCATTGGAATATACAAGCCAAGTTCTATAATGAAAAATTCCCACTAGTATATGAAAGTGACAACATATGAGACTCTCTATCATGAAGATCATGGTGCTACTTTGAAGCACAAATGTGGAAAAAGGATAGTAGCATTGTCCCTTCTCTCTTTTTCTCTCATTTTTTATTTGGCCTTTCTCTTTTTTTTCTTTTTTTATGGCCACTCTTTTTTTTATTTGGGCTTCTTTGGCCTCTTTTATTTTTCATAAAGTCCGGAGTCTCATCCCGACTTATGGGGGATTCATAGTCTCCATCATCCTTTCCTCACTGGGACAATTCTCTAATAATGATGATCATCACACTTTTATTTTCCTTACAACTCAAGAGTTACAACTCGATACTTAGAACAAAATATGACTCTATATGAATGCCTCCGACGGTGTACCGGGATATCCAATGAATCATGAGTGACATGTATGAAAGAATTAAGAATGGTGGCTTTGCCACAAATACAATGTCAACTACATGTTCATGCAAAAAGCAATATGACAAAAGTAATGTGTGTCATATGAACAGAACGGTGGAAAGTTGCATGGCAATATATCTCGGAATGGCTATGGAAATTCCATGATAGGTAGGTATGGTGTCTGTTTTGAGGAAGGTATATGGTAGGTGTATGATACTGGCGAAAAGTGTGCGGTATTAGAGAGGCTAGCAATGGTGGAAGGGTGAGAGTGCATATAATCCATGGACTCAACATTAATCAAAAGAACTCATGCACTTGTTGCAAAAATTTAGAAGTCATCAAAAACCAAAGCATTAAACGCATACTCCTAAGGGGATATATTGGTAGGAAAAGACCATCGCTCGTCCCCGACTGCCACTCATAAGGAAGACAATCAATAAATAAAATTGTGCTCCGACTTCATCACAAAGCAGTTCACCATACGTGCATGCTACGAGAATCACAAACTTCAACACAAGCATTCTTTAAATACATAATCACCCCAACTAGCATTGCTTTGATATTATCACCTCCATATCTCAAAACAATTATCAAGCATCAAACTGATCTTAGTATTCAACGCACTCAAAAGAAAGTTTCACAAATCTTGAATACCAAGTATATTAACTTTAAGCAAATTACCATGCTATTAACAACTCTCAAAATAATCTAAGTGAAGCATGAGAGATCAATAATTTCTTTAAAACAAATCCACCACCATTCTCTAAAAGATCTAAGTGAAGCACTAGAGCAAAAATTATTATGCTCAAAAGATATAAGTGAAGCACTATGAGCAAAACTATCAAGCTCAAAAGATATAAGTGAAGCACATAGAGTATTCTAGCAAATTCTAAATCATGTATGTCTCTCTCAAAAGGTGTGTACAGCAAGGATGATTGTGGCAAACTAACAATCAAAGATGCAAATACTACAAGACGCTCCAAGAAAAACACATGACATGTAGTGAATAAAAATATAGCTCCAAGTAAATTACCGATGGAAGTAGACGAAAGAGGGGATGCCTTCCGTGGCATCCCCAAGCTTTGAATTTTTGGTGTCCTTGGATTATCTTGGGGGTGCCATAGGCATCCCCAAGCTTAGGCTCTTGCCACTCTTTGTTCCATAATCCATCAAAAGAATTCACCCAAAACTTGAAAACTTCACAACACAAAACTCAATAGAAATCTCGTGAGCTCCGTTAGTGAAAGAAAAAAAAGACTACTTTAAGGTACTGTAATGAACTCATTATTTATTTATATTGTTGTTAAACCTACTGTATTCCAACTTAATTATGATTTATAAACTAATTTATTAGCCATAGATGCATTGAAATAAGCAAACAACACAAGAAAAACAGAATCTGTCAAAATTAGAACAGTCTGTAGCAATCTGTAACTAACGTAAACTTATGGAACTCTAAAAACTCTACCAAAATAGGACGTACTGGAAAATTTGTTTGTTGATCATCAGAATAAAGAATCAATGCAAAATCACGTCCCTGTGATTTATTGAATGTTTTCTCGTGAGCGCAAAGTTTCTGTTTTTCAGCAGAATCAAATCAACTATCATCATAGCTTATCCTATAGGTTCTACTTGGAACAAACACTAATTAAAACATAAAACCACATCTAAACAGAAAGTAGATGGATTATTTATGCCTAAACAGAAGCAAAAACAAAAAACACAAAATAAAATTGGGTTGCCTCCCAACAAGCGCTATCGTTTAACGCCCCTAGCTAGGCATAAAAGCGAAGATAGATCTAAGTTTTGCCATATTTGGTGGGCAATACATAAGTGGCTCTCATGATAGATTCATATGGTAATTTTATTTTATTTCTAGGGAAGTGTTCCATACCCTTTCTCAAGGGAAATTGGAATCTAATATTCCCTTCCTTCATACCAATAATCGCACCAATCATTCTAAGGAAAGGTCTACCAAGAATAATAGGACATGAAGGATTGCAATCTATATCAAGAACGAAAAAAATCTATGGGCACATAATTCCTATTGGAAACAATAAGAACATCATTAATTCTTCCAATAGGTTTTTTAATAGCAGAATCTGCAAGATGCAAGTTTAGAGAGCAATCTTCAAAGTCACGGAAATCTAGCAAATCACACAAAGTTTTGGGAATAGTGGAGACACTAGCACCCAAATCACACAAGGCATGAAACTCATAATATTTGATTTTAATTTTGACAGTAGGTTCCCACTCATCATAGAGTTTTCTAGGGATAGAAACTTTCAACTCAAGTTTTTTACATAAGATTGCATCAAGGCATCAACAATGTGTTCGGTAAAGGCCTTATTTTGACTATAAGCATGAGGAGAATCTAGCACGGATTGCAACAAGGAAATACAACCAATCAAAGAGCAATTTTCATAATTAAATTCCTTGATATCCAAAATAGTGGGTTTAGCAACATCAAGATTTTTATTTCTTTCAATCCCACTTTCATCAATTTCATCATCAAGATCTAGAAACTCCGAATTCTTAGAACGCCTTCTAGGTAAAGGAAGATCATATTCAGTTTCATCAAGATTCATATTGCAAAACAAAGATTTAATGGGGGACACATCAATAACTTTTAGATCTTCATCTCGATTTTCATAGGAATCGGAAGAACATGCTTTAATAAAGGCATCTTTGGAAGCACGCATCCTGGCGGTTCCTTCCATGCACTCATCAATGGAAATTCTCATAGATTTGAGAGACTCATTGATATCATTCTTAGGAGGAATAGATCTAAGCTTTCAAGAATCAATTTCAAGAGAAATTCTATCAATGTTCCTAGCCAAATCATCAACTTTAAGCAATTTCTCTTCAAGCAAAGCATTAAAATTCTTTTGTGAATTCATAAACTCTCTAACACTACTCTCAAATTCAGAGGGCATCTTATTAAAATTTTCATAAGAGTTGTTGTAGTAATTTCCATAATTATTAGAAGGATTACTAGGATAAGTCCTAGGATTAAAATTCCCTCTATACGCGTTATTTCCAAAACTATTCCTACCAACAAAATTCACATCCATAGATTCATTATTATTCTCAATCAAAGTAGATAAAGGCATATCATTGGGATCAAGAGAAGTATTTTTAGTAGCAAACATCTTCATAAGTTCATCCATCTTTTCACTCAAAACATTGATTTCTTCTATAGCATGCACTTTTTTACTAGAAGATCTTTCGGTATGCCATTGAGAATAATTAGCCATAATATTATCAAGCAATTTTGTAGCATCCCCTAATGTAATTTCCATAAACGTGCCTCCCGCGTCCGAATCTAAAAGATTTCTAGAAGAAAAAATTAATCCGGCATAAAAATTTTGTATGATCATCCATAAATTTAAACCATGAGTAGGGCAATTGCGAAGCATCAATTTCATTCTTTCCAAAGATTGAGCAGCATGCTCATGATCAAGTTGTTTAAAATTCATAATATCGTTCCCAAGAGTGATGATCTTAGCGGGAGGAAAATACTTAGAGGTAAATGCATCTTTGCACTTGTTCCAAGAATCAATACTATTTTTAGGCAAAGCCGAAAACCAAATTTTAGCACGATCTCTAAGTGAAAACAGAAATAACTTCAATTTGACAATATTGTTATCCGTATCTTTCTTCTTTTGCATATCACACAAATCAACAAATTGGTTTAGATGAGTAGCGACATCTTCACTAGGAAGGTCGGCGAATTGATCTTTCATAACAAGATTCAGCAAAGCGGTATTGATTTCACAAGACTCATCATTATTAAGAGGAGCAATCGGAGTACTAAGGAAATCATTATTATTGGTATTCGAGAAATCACACAACTTGGTATTATCTTGTGCCATGGCAACAAGTAATCCAACACACAAGCAACAAAAAGACAAATGAGAAAAAGGAAAAAGAGAAAGAGAGGAGGAGATTGGGAAAGAGAGGGCGAATAAAACGACAAGGGTGAAGTGGGGGAGAGGAAAACGAGAGGCAAATAATGTAATGCGAGAGATATGGATTGTGATGGGTACTTGGTATGGTTGACTTTTGCGCAAACTCCCCGGCAACGGCGCCAGAAATTCTTCTTGCTACCTCTTGAGGACTGTGTTGGATTTCCCCGGAGAGGAGAGGATGATGCAGTAAAGTAGCGTAAGTATTTCCCTCAGTTTTTGAGAACCAAGGTATCAATCCAGTAGGAGATCATGCACGAGTCCCTCGTACCTACACAAAACGATAGCTACTCGCAACCAACGCAATTAGGTGTTGTCAATCCCTTCACGGTCACTTACGAGGGTGAGATCTGATAGAGATGATAAATAATATTCTTGGTATTTTTGATATAGAGATACAAAGTAAAAAGTAAAAGGCAAAGTAAAAACAAAGCAAGTTATAAAGTAATGGAGATTGATATGATGAGAATAGACCCGGGGGCCATAGGTTTCACTAGTGGCTTCTCTCAAGAGCATAAGTATTCTACGGTGGGTGAACAAATTACTATTGAGCAATTGATAGAAAAGCGAATAATTATGAGATTATCTAGGTATGATCATGTATATAGGCATCACGTACAAAACAAGTAGATCGAACCGATTCTGCATCTACTACTATTACTCCACTCATTGACCGCTATCCAGCATGCATCTAGAGTATTAAGTTAAAAACAGAGTAACGCCTTAAGCAAGATGACATGATGTAGAGGGATAAATTCATGCAATATGATAAAAAACCCATCTTGTTATCCTCGATGGCAACAATACAATACGTGCCTTGCAACCCTTTCTGTCACTGGGTAAGGACACCGCAAGATTGAACCCAAAGCTAAACACTTCTCCCATTGCAAGAACTACCAATCTAGTTGGCCAAACCAAATGGATAATTCGAAGAGACTTTCAAAGATAACTCAATCATACATAAAAGAATTCAGAGAAGAATCAAATATTGTTCATGGATAAGCTGGAACATAAACCTACAATTCATCGGTCTCAACAAACACACTGCAAAAAGAAGATTACATCGAATAGATCTCCACAATAGAGGGGGAGAACATTGTATTGAGATCCAAAAAGAGAGAAGAAGCCATCTAGCTACTAGCTATGGACCCGAAGGTCTGAAGTAAACTACTCACACTTCATCGGAGAGGCTATGGTGTTGATGTAGAAGCCCTCCGTGGTAGATGCCCTCTCCGGCGGAGCTCCGGAATAGGCCCCAAGATGGGATCTCGCAGATACAGAAGGTTGCGGCGGTGGAATTAGGTTTTTGGCTCCGTATTTGATCTGACGGGGTTATGTAGGTATATATAGGAGGAAGGAGTACATCGCTGGAGCAACAGGGGGCCCACGAGGCAGGGGGCACGCCCAGGGGGGCGCCCTCCACCCTCGTGACCTCCACGGCTGTTCCTTGGAGCAGGGTCCATGTCTCCTAGATCACATTCGGTGACAAAATCACGTTCCCGAAGGTTTTATTCCGTTTGGACTCCGTTTGATATTCTGTTTCTTCGAAATACTGAAATAGGCAAAAAATAGCAATTCTGGGCTGGGCCTCCGGTTAATAGGTTAGTCCGAAAAATAATATTAAAGTGGAAAATAAAGCCCAATATAGTCCAAAACAGTAGGTAAAGTAGCATGCCGCAATCAAAAATTATAGATACGTTGGAGACGTATCAGTGATCAAGAAAAGGATTCCTCCCCACCGGCGTATTCGACTAGGACTCTTGTTATCCTAGGCCTCTGGTACATTATATAAACCGAGGCCACGCTAGTCGATAGATCATTATGACATTACTCATCATACCTCTAGAGTTTAGACAACAACGTATGATCTCGGGGTAGATCAACTCTTGTAACCCCTATACTCATTAAAGTCAATCAAGCAGCATGTAGGGTATTATCTCATCAAGAGAGCCCGAAGCTGGGTAAAATCCTGTGTTCATGTTACCATCGATCCTAATACGCACAGCTTGGGACCCCCTACCCGAGATCCACCGGTTTTGACACCGACAATGGTGCTTTCATTGAGAGTTCCGCTGTGTGATCGACAAAAAGGGTCAATGGCTCAACTGCAGATCAACTGCGACGTCGGCTTCTTTGTCACCAGCTCGACTGGTCACCTTGGCTTGACCGAGGACTGTGCCCTACCTCCGATCGTCATGTTCGGATGAGGGCCTTCATCAACATCAACTCCGATCTCCATCAAGATCATGGAGGAATCATCCATGGAGCTCGGGGGCTCAACATCAACATTGCCCTCGGGCGATCGTGCTGTTTTTCTGGACAGCGAACTTGTATCCGCCACCACCGCCTCATTGAGTGTCACTTAAATGATTGCTTCGGTGGAATTGTGCGGAATTGAGCCTACAACAACACTGCAAAATTCCGCCGAGTTCCGATGGAGGAATCTCCGGCAATCTCCGATATACCGGAGCCATGTTGTATCTAGACAAGAATCTGGACGAGTTTGGAGCGTGGTGTCCAACATCTAACTCGTACGTCCTTTGGAAGATCCAACCGTTGATCAGCTGAGGAATTTCTATATCTACCACCTGCCAAAAATTCAGCTCGATCCAACCGTCCAAACTCCGGTAACCTTCCAATTAGTGCACCACTTTTCGAATCTGTCTTCTGTGCGAGAACGAATCCAACCCGAGTTCATCTTCTTTATGAATGGGACTTCGGACATCCTTTTTGAAGGAAGTTTTTGTATGGGGTATTGTGTTTTATTCTCAAACACATCCCACTAATATTATAAGTATTTTTCCAATATAATCTTCACCGTCACGCCGGTGTCAAACCAGCCCGACAACATCACTCCACGGCGGCCGACCTGCACTAGACACGTCATCGCTTTGTTGAGCCGAACTCAACTTCTTCGGATCATCATCTCGGCCAGTCAAACAATAGTTTGGCATCGTGAAGGATAAATCATCACCAACATCGTCGCCCCATGGATTACATGGAGCGGCCACACCAGCATTGCCACACGGTCACTTCATCAAGCCAGCATTGACCACGTCACAAGTTACGACCTGCATCGGCATGGCCGAACCGTTGCTTCATCGAGCCGATGTCCGTCATGCCGAACTACTTCAACACCACGGCTGACATGGCAGCTGCAACATCTCCTCACCGACCTGCTCCGTCTCCTCGCCTGGACTGGGGGCTTCGTCATCCCTTCATGAACTTACTTCGGAGACTTCGGCGTCACCGGCCAACCAGCTTCATCACATTAGCTGGTCCACGGGCTTTGCCTCGGCGAGCCAACCTTTGCCAGCATCGTCATGCCTTAGCTTCGTCACCATCAGGCAATGGGTGTGCGGATCGAGTCCCAATTTTGGGAGTAACCTTTCTTCGGACTGCTACAACAAATAAACCAGGTGCTATTAATCCTAGCAATTTTTGCTTGTTTGGGTTTATTTTTCTCAAGGAATTATTACTTTGCTTTGTTCCATCATCTATACACATGTCTATGAAATGGTGGCCACATTAACAACGGTTGCGGTGTGGTTCGGTCAGTTTTGGTGCATAGTTTGACGAACACCGTATCCGAAACTCGGACCGACCTATGAAATCGGGCTTTGTCACGTCTTCACTGCGTCACGCCGACGCCCTGTATCGACATTGGCCTCGTCGGTAGGCCACATCTCTTTAAATAAATTATTTTTGTGTAAATCAATTATGCAAGGATTATATATATATTATTCTTATTATTTCCTCGACCACACTATTTTATGTGTGTGCAGGTAATTGATTTTGACTGTGTTAGCGGTCACTACTCCGGAGTGCCGAACTTCTTTCTTGGACACCTCGGGCTTGGGGGATGGGACCTCGGCCATGCCGAGGACTGTGAACCTTGTCAGATCTGTCACAGGTCAATGGGCATCTTCGTCCCACCACATGCCCGAATCGCGTCATCAACACCGAGCACATTAACCAGCTAAGTCGCTCTCATGCTCAAAGACTTTCTGTTTTAAATTTTGTCCGGTTCGACCAAGCATTATACTTTTTTTGGGAAAAAGTTGTTTGTGACAAAAGTTCCTTGTCATAACTTTGTTTGTGACACACAAATTCAAATACCTCGTTTATTTGGGGGCTTCCTTTATGAAGCCTTTCATCTTGCATATGATTACACTTGTACGGCTTCATTCTTTGTTCATGTATTATGCCACAATATGCACCATATTGACTTAAGTGTTCCACAAGCTGGGTTGCCTTGCTCATGTGCTTACCCCTACGTTCCCGATTGTTCAGCTAGGGAGTAAAGGGAGCACCTCTGCGATTGTCACGACCGGTTCATCCAAGCTCGGACCTCAAACTGGGTGAAGCCGAAAGCTAGCGCTCTTATTGTTTTCAATCATGGTCGGCACACAACGGAACTCATGAGTACAAAAAATCTATTGGACAAGTCTCATAGTAACAATGAGCAACCGAAGAAAGTTATCGGTGGAGGTACTATTTTCTTCAAAGATGCTTCTTGCACTTCGTTAGTAATATAGCATAAGTTCCCTGAGCGCGCTTTGTCTATTACAGCCTTATGGCCTGATTGCCCGGTTATCGGAAACACCGTCGATATTCTCGACAGGTGGAGTACATAACACTTTTCGGTCCTTAACCAAAGAGGGAGAAGCCGGCGGTCGGTTAAGACGCATTCAAAGTTTGGGTGAACACATACGTGATATAAGTACTTCGGTACATACAATCATCATACATAAAATTCTTTTACCCAAGTCACTTGGGGGCTCTTAAAATTTATATGATTTGTTTTATAGTAAATGTGTTTCCTTCTTGGCCGTTGCAAAGGGCTGACCCGTGTGAAGTCTTGAGATCGGATGCGTCATGTTAAAGCACGACAGAAGCACAATTTTTTTTCCAATTTTCGGATTGGCACCGAAAACTTGATCTTGTTCGGTCGTTAACTTTTACTGACGTTTTTTTGTTTTCCAAAGCTTATGGCACTTTTAGACTATTTGTGTGTTCCAGCACAAGTCTCGTGGTGCAACACCGGACACCTTTAGGGATTTGGCAAAAACATTCTCGAATATTGCTATATAAGCATCGGTTTCAAATTGTGTCTTCAGTCAATAGTTGGGTTGCCCGGCTCCTGTGCTTGCCTCCTACGTTCTGCTTTGTTCGGCTAGGTGTGGAAAGGGAGAACCACAGCGATTGTGCTTCTAGCTCGCATGGTTAAGCACCTCAGTGGAGAAAACCAAAAACTGACTGTCACAACAAGCGTAAACTGGTAAGCGATCCGATGACTATGATAAATGACGGGCCATTCATAACATTGGCCGAAGTGTTTACGGCTTGACATCAGCTGTCGCCGAACACTAACCGGGGGCTCGAAGCTAGCCTCCCCAGTTTAAAGCTCCTATGACTAAGTGAAAGTTATAAAGCCCTCATATCTGATTGCCTCGTTCCCACTAACACAACTGCCTTCGGGCACCGAGACATCGGCTAAGGGTTGTCTTGTTATTGCGGAAACACCCTGCGTAGTATCTACAAAGGGGTAGAAGCCGACGATGGGCCACTTTCAACTGATAAACGGTTGCAACGGAGTCAAAATAAACATATCATCGGTATTTGTATTTAATATAGAAGCGCCGCCTTCTGTAATCATTGTTATAAAGCCATAAATATGCATCAATTTGACTTAAGATTTTGGCCCAGCTGGGTTGCCTGGCTCCTGGGCTTACCCCTACGTTCCCAATTGTTCGGCTAGGTGGTAAAGGGAGCAGCTCTGTGATTGTTACTACCGGGTCATCCGAGTAAGTACCTCAGACTGGGTGAAGCTAAAATCTAGCAATCTTAAAGGAACACATTGGTCGGAAACGACGGAAGTGAAAACTTTGGTTCATTAATAACATACAGTTCGGGAACTTTCCCTGAACTAAATCCTCTATATTTTCCTCCCACATTGACCGGAAGTGAGGTTTCATTATCATGATAAGCATGATGACCCAAAGAAAGGAACCGATTGCGGGATTATTTTCCTTGGAAGATGTTTCTTACATTACGTAATATAACATATCTCTCCGTGTACCTTTGTAACACCCCAGATGTAACTTTCCATGTTTGTAACTCCAACTCTTGCCATTTTCGGCTATGTGATATGATATTCCCTCCGTGGTTGGGTTTTGTGTTTTGTTTTGCATTATATTTATGTCATGCATATCATATCATGTCATCATGTGCATCTCATCTGAATACGTGTTCGTCTCATGCATCCGAGCATTTTCCCCATTGCCCGTTTTGCAATCCGACACTCCCACATGCACCGGCGCACCCCTCTTGTCTCTTTCGTGTGCGGGTGTTGAACATTCTCGGAATAGACAGAGCCTTGTCAACTGGCCCTGGTATAGCACCGGTAGACCACCTGTCAAGTTTTGGGTCATTTGGAGCTCGTTTGGTACTCCAACGGTTAACCGTCCTCCCGCAAAGGCCTCTTTAAGTTGAAGCCCAACACCCCTCCAAAACTGCCCAATAACCCATCTAAGTCACTTCCATGCTCTCCGTCGTCGGATCACGATCGTGTGGGCGAAAACTACACCCCATTTGGACACTCCTAGCTCCTTCTACCTATAAATATAGATCCCTTCCCCGAAATCCGGGCAAACCCTAGAAAAATCCCTCTCCGCGCCGCCGCACACGTCCGGACGGAGCCGGACGCGTCCGCTGCCGCGCCCCTGGTGAATCAGGCTCTGCCACATGGGCGAGCCCGCCGCCCCCATCGCCGCCGGCCCGCGGAGCCCGCCCGGGCCCCGAGGCCCTCGCGTCGCCCCGCCGCCGCGCCCCGCGCGCCGCCTCCGCCGACCCTGCCGCCCGCGTCGCCTCCTCCGCGCCTGAGCCCGTGGCGGCCTCCGCCTCGCTCCGCCGCCGACCTGCCGCCGCCGTCCCGCGGTCGCCGCCTCGCCGGCTCCGCCTCCGCTCCGCCGCCGCGTCCCGCGGTGCCGCCGTCGCGGCCTCCGCCCGCCCGCCGCCTCCGGCCGCCGCCCCCGCCCGTCCCCGTCCTCCCCCGACTCCGGCAGCCGCGCCCGGCCGACTCCGGCACATCCTCGAAGCCCGAGCCAGATCCGATCCAGAACCTAGGTTGACTTTCCCCCCCCCGTTGTCTTTTTCTGCATTAATTATTTTTGCATCTTCATCGCATCACATCTTCGCATCCGTAGCTCCGTTTCGTGCGTGTAATATGTAAAATTGTTCGTCTCGAAGATTACATCATTTCATTCCATTGAATCATTTACATTTGAGCTCATCTTGATGCCCGAAATACTGTTGGAAGAGGGCTTCATAATGTTAGTTTCAGATTCTTATCAGCACGAGCTCTTTTGTCATTTTTGCCATGATTGATGTGTGCATCCTATGGACTTGGTCCCTAAATGTGTTTTGAACTAGGCTATGTCTTCTTTACAGAGGTGTTTACCATGTATTTTTGTGATCAATGTGGTGACTAGCACAAGCATGCAAACTAGGCTTCGTGATAATGCTGATTTTAGTTCCTGTTCTGCTGTAATTTTGATGCCATGTAAACATGTTGCTACAGAGAGATCCATGCATAATTTGAGATACTTCAGTAAGGGTGTTTTGAAAACATGGTTATGCTCTATCCATCCATGGTCCTGGTTGCAATTATGGAGTAGTCTAGCATGTCATTTTCGTGCTCTACTTTTGCTTCAAAATGTTTCCTGGCAGATTGTTTACATGTTATTCAATTTGGCCGAGGTTGTTGTAGTTGATCCGGATATGCTATGATGTTGTTTCTTGCCATGTATAGCTTCTATGACATGTCTTCTTGATGGATGTATGCTTAGTTTATCATGAATTCTCTGTAGTGAGTGCATCGAGATCACGAAGGTGCCTTCGTAATTATTTCAATGCCATGCTTTGTTTGCTGAATCTGTTAACGAAACTTGCTATGTTTACGTGGGTGCCATCATATTTTCTGATCCTTTTTGGCTTATGGTCAGTAAGGGACTTTTGATCTATGCTTTGAGTAGATTCATGCCATGCCTTATTTTGCTATTATAAGTTCCTGTAGCATGTTGATAACCTGCTCTGAACATTGCTTCGTGATGTTGTTTATGCCATGTCCAACCTGATAATTTTTTGCACTTTCTCCATGCTTGTTTGAACCTGTTATGATGTGATTTAGCCGTAGCTCAGTGTTCCTCTTTTGTAAAGCATCTCCTGTAGATCACTGCCATATGCTTTGTTTTATGTTGGGGTGCTGTAGCATAGTTTCTTGTTGCATGCTAAGTAGCATCGTGCTGTTAATCGCAGCTTTGTGCCATTCTTGTCTTGCTTGCCATTTGCAAACCGTGCATCCGATTCCGGTGATCTTTATATCGATTTCAACCGAAATCATCTCATCTTTCCAGCGGCATACTTGGTTTGCCAAGTTGATGCCTTGTTCATCATCTTTCCTTCCGAAGCACGCATATGCATTGCATATCACATCTCGCATATCATGACATGTATTGCATCATGTTGCTTGTGCATTGCACCGTGATTTATTGTGGTTCCTTGCTTGTGTTCTTGCTTTGGGTAGAGCCGGGAGACGAGTACGTGCACGAGGAACCTGTTGAGTACGCTTACGAGGATCCAGCCTTCGACAACTCTGAGAACCTTGCAGGCAAGATGACCATACCTTCGATATCACTTCTATCTTTGCTTGCTAGTACTCGCTCTATCGCTATGTTAGCTCTACCTGCCTTTGTTTACCATGCCTCCCTATTGCCATGTTAAACCTCTAACCAACCTGTCCTAGCAACCGTTGTTTGGCTATGTCACCGCTTTTGCTCAGCCCCTCTTATAGCATTGTTAGTTGCAGGTGAAGATGAAGTTTGTTCCTGGTCGGAACATGGATATTTTGGGATATCACAATATCTCCTGTTTAAATTAATGCACCTTATATACTTGGTAAAGGGTGGAAGGCTCGGCCTTATGCCTGGTGACTTGTTCCACTCTTGCCGCCCTAGTTTCCGTCATACCGGTGTTATGTTCCTTGATTTTGCGTTCCTTACACGGTTGGGTGATTTATGGGACCCCCTTAACAGTTCGCTTTGAATAAAACTCCTCCAGCAAGGCCCAACCTTGGTTTTACCATTTGCCACCTAAGCCCTTTTCCCTTGGGTTTTCGCGAGCCCAAGGGTCATCTTTATTTAACCCCCCCCCCCGGGCCAGTGCTCCTTCGAGTGTTGGTCCGAAATGAGCTGCCTGCGGGGCCACCTCGGGGAAACTTGAGGGCTGGTTTTACTCGTAGCTGTCTCATCCGGTGTTGCCCTGAGAACGAGATATGTGCAGCTCCTATCGGGATTTGTCGGCACATCGGGCGGCTTTGCTGGTCTTGTTTTACCATTGTCGAAATGTTTTGCGAACCGGGATTCCGAGACTGATCGGGTCTTCCCGGGAGAAGGTCTATTCCTTCGTTGACCGTGAGAGCTTGTGATGGGCTGAGTTGGGACACCCCTGCAGGGTATATAATCTTTCGAAAGCCGTGCCCGCGGTTATGAGGCAGATGGGAATTTGTTAATGTCCGGTTGTAGATAACTTGACACTTGACCTCTTTAAAATGCATCAACCGTGTGTGTAGCCGTGATGGTCTCTTCTCGGCGGAGTCCGGGAAGTGAACACGGTTTGTGTTATGCTTGACGTAAGTAGTTTCAGGATCACTTCTTGATCGCTTCTAGCTTCTCGACCGATGCGTTGCTTCTCTTCTCGCTCTCACTTGCGTATGTTAGCCACCATATTTGCTTAGTGCTTGCTGCAGCTCCACCATATTACCCCTTACCTACCTATGAGCTTAAATAGTCTTGATCTCGCGGGTGTGAGATTGCTGAGTCCTCGTGACTCACAGATTCTACCAAAACAGATGCAGGTGCCGAGGATACTGGCGCAGATGGCGCAACTGAGCTGAAGTGGGAATTTGATGAGGCCCTTGGTCGTTACTATGTATCGTTTCCAGATGATCAGTAGAGGAGCCCAGTCGGGACGATCGGGGATCTAGCATTTGGGGTTGTCTTCTTTTCATTTGAACTTGACCGTAGCCGGTCTATGAGTGTATTTGAATGATGTATGATCTTAATTATGTATTGTGTGAAGTGGCGATTGTAAGCCAACTCTCTTTATCCCATTCTTGTTCATTACATGGGATTGTGTGAAGATGACCCTTCTTGCGACAAAACCACCCATGCGTTATGCCTCTAAGTCGTGCTTCAACATGTGGGAGATATAGCCGCATCGTGGGTGTTACAAGTTGGTAATCAGAGCCATCCCCGACTTAGGAGCCCCCTGCTTGATTGTTTGCTGGCGATGTTGAGTCTAGAACAAAAATGTTTTGAGTCTTAGGATTATATATATCGGAGAGTAGGATTCTTTTTACTCCTCAGTCCCTTCGTCGCTCTGGTGAGGTCTCCTGACGTAGATGTTTTGACTTTCCTCTTCTCAAATTTCACTAAAATTTTTTTAGGATCACGCGGGTATCTTGGAATCGTTCCGATGGTTTTGTGACGAGAACATTGTTCTTGGTGCCTCCTGACATTTAGGGGTTGTGGCAGTGTCCCGGGGAGTTGAGCTCCGAGGTGTTGTCGTCACAATTTTATCGTTGCAGTTCTGGAATACCTGAGTTTTGCCGACATCGAAAATCTCTTTTATGCAGTTGTTGGTGAGATAACCCCGATAACCCAGTACTGGGGCGAGCTCGGGAGTATTGCCATAACTCGTATAACGGGAAGGTTTCTTGGTTATGTGTTGACGGATGGATACAGCTGGATGTAGGGATTGTTAGTTTGGGTGAGATATATTGCTTCCCCTGTATCCCCAACACCTGATTGCATAACCAGAAAGTTTCGGGAGTTTATAGGTGGGATTCAAGTAGCTCTAGCATTTCTTCCCGCAGATATTTGGTTTGTGATTGGGTAATCCTTACCACTTATTTGTTCCAGTTGTACCTTGTTTATTTCATTCATCAATCTCTATTCAAGTGGCTTCTCACCTTATGGACGTGTGATGTTTACTTTGGAATTCATTCGTTCATCTTGTTCGAATGTTTATTGTGAAGACTATATGTTGCAATTTCTATCCGTTGATTCAACTTGTCTATCTGTCTATCAAGATGCTAACGGATGTCACCCTCTTCAGGATGGCTCCGCCAACGCGTCAGAATCCGGATCGCAATGATGGGAGTCAGGCGAACCCTCCACCTCCACCTCCGCCTCCGGAGGCATGGCAAGCTTTGATGGCAGCCTCTAACGCCCATGCTCAGATGATGATCCAGCTCATGCAAGAGCGCAACCAAGGCCAAGGCAACCAAGGGAATCAAGGTCAAGGGCAGTTCAATCATCAGCCTCTATTTCCTACCCTCAACCAATTCCTTGCAAATCAGCCGAAGTCTTTCAGCTATTGTGTCGAGGCCACAGACGCCGATGATTGGCTCGTGGATATCAACAAGCATTTTGAATGCAGCAATGTCAGGCCTGAGGACTATGTCAAGTTCGCTTCTTTTCAGCTCAAGGATCAGGCAGCTGATTGGTTCCAGCAATACAAGGATTCCAGAGGTGGTCGAGTGATTACTTGGACTGATTTCTGTCGGGACTTTAAAGCTCACCATATTCCTACCAGTGTTGTTGAGAGCAAGCGTGAGGAGTTCCGCAATCTCAAGCAAGGCAACATGTCAGTGTACGAATACAACAAGCAGTTTCAGAAACTTGCTCGCTTTGCTAAGCAAGATGTTCCAGATGAGAAGAGTATGATCTATCAGTTCAGAGGTGGCCTTAGAGAGGATCTGCAGTTAGCTCTCGTTCTTATTGAGCCTACTCAGTTTGATCAATTCTACAATATGGCACTCAAGCAAGAAGGTGCTCAGCTCAAGTGTGAGGCTTCTAAGAAGAGAATCAGGGATGCAGTGCAATCTTCTTCTTCCTCACAAGTGGCAGCTAAGCAGCAGAAGTTCTATCTTCCTCCTCCTCCGTTTCGTCAGCCTTACCAACAGAAGAACTCAGGTGGTCGTGGATCTTCCCACCCACCCAACCCAAGCTATCAGAACAAGTCTCAGCCTCAAGCTTCAAAGTCGAATGCTCCTTATCATCGTCCGCTCTCAGAAGTGACTTGCAACAAGTGCCAGCAGAAAGGTCACTACGCGAACAAATGCTTCAATCAAAGGCGCCTTCCTCCTCCTCCTCCTGTGAGATCTTCAAGCAATGCAGTGGTCAAGCATAATCCAAAGTCTGCAAAGGTGAACATGATGAATGCAGCTCAGGCAGAGGATTCTTCAGATGTGATCATGGGTAATCTTCCTGTTAATGATATTCCTGCAAAAGTCTTATTTGATACTGGTGCATCGCATTCTTTCATGTCATATCCTTTTGCATCGAAGCACAATTTTGACACAGAGGAGTTACCTAGTGCTATGCAAGTTATTTCTCCAGCCAAGCGTTTGAGATCTACCTTATTGGTTCCAAATGTCGGTATCAAGATGGGCGACTATAAATTTCTGTCTTCTCCAATTGTTCTTGGCGATTCTGATATTGATCTAATTCTTGGGATGGACTGGCTTTCTAAGCACAAGGCTCAGCTTGATTGTGCTGCCAGGCAAATTCAATTGACACACCCTTCTGAGGATGTTATCATCTATGCCGCTCGTGATGAAACCATTCGGTTGTTTTCTCTCAATGAGAAGGGCGAATTGGATGCTATTTCTCAAATTCCAGTCGTTTGTGAGTACCAAGATGTCTTTCCAGAAGAGCTTCCGGGTATGCCTCCTCATCGGCCAGTCGAGTTCGTTATTGATCTTGAGCCTGGAACAGAACCCGTTTGCAAGCGTCCATACAAGCTTGGACCCAAGGAGCTGAAGGAATTGAAGAAGCAGCTCGATGAACAAGAGCGTCTGGGTTTGATCAGACCGAGTTCTTCCCCATGGGGTTGTGGAGTTCTTTTTGTCCAGAAGAAGGATGGCACGGACCGACTTTGCGTCGATTACCGTCCATTGAACAAGAAGACAATCAAGAACAAGTATCCACTTCCCAACATCAATGAGCTTTTCGAGCAACTCAAAGGTGCTAAAGTCTTCTCCAAGCTTGACCTTCGTATGGGTTATCATCAGATTCGCATTCGTGAACAAGATATTCCCAAGACAGCATTCAGAACAAGCTATGGTTCTTATGAATATACTGTCATGTCTTTCGGCCTTGTCAATGCTCTCCCAACGTTCTCTCGCATGATGAACTTTATCTTCAACCCCTACACCAATGAATTTGTTCTGGTGTATCTCGATGATATTTTGGTCTTCTCCAAGAATAAGCAGGATCATGCCAAACATTTGCGATTGGTGCTCGACAAGCTCAGAGAGCATCAATTCTATGCGAAGTTTTCCAAATGTGAGTTCTGGCTTGATGAAGTTCTTTATCTTGGTCATATCATCTCTGCCAAGGGCATTGCTGTTAATCCCGCGAAGGTGTCTGCAGTTGTGAATTGGGAACCTCCTCAGAATGTCAAGCAGCTCCGCAGTTTTCTTGGTCTTGCAAGCTATTGCCGAAGATTCGTTGAGAACTTCTCTAAGATTGCAAAGCCTCTTTCCAACCTCCTCCAGAAGCATGTCAAGTATGTCTGGACGCCTGAGTGTGACGTCGCTTTCAACACCCTCAAAGAGAAGCTAGTCACAGCTCCTGTTTTGACTCCTCCTGATGAATCCAAGCCATTCGAAGTATTCTGTGATGCTTCCCTTCAAGGTCTCGGTGCTGTGTTGATGCAAGAGAAAAAGTTGTGGCCTATACCTCTCGTCAGTTGAAGCCCAACGAAAAGAACTACCCCACTCACGATCTTGAGTTGGCGGCAGTTGTCCATGCATTGATAACATGGAGACATCTCTTATTGGGAAGGCAAGTGGACATTTTCACCGATCACAAGAGCCTCAAGTATATCTTCACTCAACCCAACCTTAACCTCAGGCAAACTCGATGGGTCGAAATGATTCAAGAGTACAATCCGAGTATCGAATATACTCCTGGCAAGGCGAATGTGATTGCAGATGCTCTGAGCAGAAAGGCTTATTGCAACAGTCTAATTCTCAAGCCGTTTCAACCGGATCTTTGTGAGGCTTTCCGCAAGCTGAATCTTCAAGTTGTTCCTCAAGGCTTTCTTGCCAACCTCATAGTCTCTCCTACTTTGGAAGATCAAATTCGTGAGGCACAACTCCTGGATACCATGGTGAAGAAGGTGAAACGTGGTATTGACAAGGGCATTCCCAAATACAAGTGCTATCGCTTGGATGACAAAGATACTCTTTTCTTCGAGGATCGAATTGTGGTTCCAAAAGGTGATCTGAGAAAAGTCATCATGAATGAGGCACACAATTCCCTCCTATCCATTCATCCTGGAAGTACAAAGATGTACCATGACCTCAAGCAGTCATATTGGTGGACTCGAATGAAGCGAGAGATTGCTCAATTCGTGAATGAATGTGATGTCTGCAGAAGAGTGAAAGCAGAACACCAAAGACCAGCTGGTCTCCTCCAACCTCTTGCTATTCCGGAATGGAAGTTTGACCATATCGAGATGGACTTCGTGACTGGTTTTCCTAAGTCCAAGCGTGGAAATGATGCTATCTTCGTTGTCATTGACAAGCTTACCAAAGTGGCTCATTTTCTTCCTATCAAAGAATCTATCACAGCAGCTCAGCTGGCAGAGCTATACACCTCCAGAATTGTCTCCTTGCACGGCATTCCACAATTGATATCTTCAGATCGTGGAAGCATCTTCACTTCTAAGTTCTGGGACTCCTTTCAGACGGCCATGGGCACCAACATTCGTTTCAGCACAGCTTTCCATCCTCAAACAAGTGGCCAAGTCGAGCGAGTCAATCAAATCCTTGAAGATATGCTCAGGGCTTGTGTCATCTCTTTCGGTATGAAGTGGGAAGATTGTCTTCCATATGCCGAGTTCTCCTACAACAACAGCTTCCAAGCGAGTTCGGGCAAGGCCCCATTCGAAATTCTCTATGGCAGAAAGTGCCGTACTCCTCTCAACTGGTCTGAGACAGGTGAACGCCAACTTCTTGGCAACGACTTGATCACAGAAGCCGAAGAAATGTGCAAAGTCATTCGTGAGAATCTCAAAGCCGCGCAATCGCGACAGAAGAGTTACTATGATAGCAAGCACCGTGACTTGGCTTTTGAAATCGGAGACCATGTCTACCTCCGCGTCTCTCCAATGAAAGGCACTCGTCGCTTCGGTATCAAAGGGAAGCTTGCCCCTAGATACGTGGGTCCTTTCAAGATCATTGGCAAAAGAGGCGACCTCGCCTATCAACTTGAGCTTCCATCCAACTTTGCAAACGTGCACGATGTGTTTCACGTGTCACAGCTTCGCAAGTGCTTCAAGACTCCTGAGCGCACTATCAACTTCGAAGAGATCGACCTCCAAGAAGATCTCTCTTATCATGAGCACCCCATTGCTATTCTCGAAGAAACCGAGTGCAAGACTCGCAACAAGTCAATCAAATTCTTGAAAGTGAAGTGGTCACACCATTCCGACCGAGAAGCCACCTGGGAGCGCGAGGATCACCTCCGTTCCGAATATCCGGAGTTCTTTCAGTCCTAGATCTCGGGACGAGATCCTCTTGTAGTGGTGGAGTGTTGTAACACCCCGGATGTAACTTTCCATCTTTGTAACTCCAACTCTTGCCATTTTCGGCTATGTGATATGATATTCCCTCCGTGGTTGGGTTTTGTGTTTTGTTTTGCATTTTATTTATGTCATGCATATCATATCATGTCATCATGTGCATTCATTTGAATACGTGTTCGTCTCATGCATCCGAGCATTTTCCCCGTTGTCCGTTTCGCAATCCGACACTCCCACATGCACTGGCGCACCCCTCTTGTCTCTTTCGTGTGCGGGTGTTGGATGTTCTCGGAATGGACAGAGCCTTGTCAAGTGGCCCTGGTATAGCACCGGTAGACCACCTGTCAAGTTTCGGGTCATTTGGAGCTCGTTTGGTACTCCAATGGTTAACCGTCCTCCCGCAAAGGCCTCTTTTAAGTTGCAGCCCAACACCCCTCCAAAACAGCCCAATAACCCATCTAAGTCACTTCCATGCTCTCCATCGTCGGATCACGATCATGTGGGCGAAAACTACACCCCATTTGGACACTCCTAGCTCCCTCTACCTATAAATATAGATCCCTTCCCCGAAATCCGGGCAAACCCTAGAAAAATCCCTCTCCGCGCCGCCGCACACGTCCGCCCACCGCGCCCCCGGCGAATCAGGCTCTGCCACGTGGACGAGCCCGTGCCCACATCGCCACCGGCCCGCAAAGCCCGCCTCGGGCCCTCGAGGCCCATCGCCGTCGCCCCGCCGCCTGGCGCCCCGCGCGCCGCCTCCCGCGACCCCGCCGCCCGGTTCGCCTCCTCCGCCGCCTGAGCCCGTCGCGGCCTCCGCCTCCGCTCCGCTGCTGACCTCGCCGCTGCGTCCTGCGGTCGCCGCCATTGCCGGCCTCCGCCTCCGCTCCGCCGCCGACCTCGCCGCCGCGTCCCGCGGTCGCCGCCGTCGCCGGCCTCCGCCCCGTCGCCGCCAGCCTCCGGCCGCCGCCCTGACCGCATCCCCGTCCTCCCCCGACTCTAGTAGCCGCGCCCGGGCCGGATCTCGCGCCGCCATCCTCGAAGCCCGAGTCAGATCCCGATCCAGAAACCTAGGTTGACTTTCCCCGACCCCCGAATCGTCTCAGTCTTTTTCTGCATTAATTATTGTTGCATCTTCATCGCATCACATCTTTGCATCCGTAGCTCCGTTTCGTGCGTGTAATATGTCAAATTGTTCGTATTGAAGAGTACATCATTTCATTCCATTGCATCATTTACATTTGAGCTCATCTTGATGCCCTAAATGCTGTTGGAAGAGGGCTTCATAATGTTAGTTTCAGATTCTTATCAGCACGAGCTCTTTTGTCATTTTTGCCATGATTGATGTGTGCATCCTATGGACTTGGTCCCTAAATGTGTTTTGAACTAGGCTATGTCTTCTTTACAGAGGTGTTTACCATGTATTTTTGTGATCAATGTGGTGACTAGCACAAGCATGCAAACTAGGCTTCGTGATAATGCTGATTTTAGTTCCTGTTCTGCTGTAATTTTGATGCCATGTAAACATGTTGCTACAGAGAGATCCATGCATAATTTGAGATACTTCAGTAAGGGTGTTTTGAAAACATGGTTATGCGCTATCCATCCATGGTCCTGGTTGCAATTATGGAGTAGTCTAGCATGTCATTTTTGTGCTCTACTTTTGCTTCAAAATGTTTCCTGGCAGATTGTTTACATGTTATTCAATTTGGCCGAGGTTGTTGTAGTTGATCCGGATATGCTATGATGTTGTTTCTTGCCATGTATAGCTTCTATGACATGTCTTCTTGATGGATGTATGCTTAGTTTATCATGAGATGCTCTGTAGTGAGTGCATCGAGCTCACGAAGGTGCCTTCGTAATTATTTCAATGCCATGCTTTGTTTGCTGAATCTGTTAACGAAACTTGCTATGTTTACGTGGGTGCCATTATATTTTCTGATCCTTTTTGGCTTATGGTCAGTAAGGGACTTTTGATCTATGCTTTGAGTAGATTCATGCCATGCCTTAGTTTGCTATTATAAGTTCCTGTAGCATGTTGATAACCTGCTCTGAACATTGCTTCGTGATGCTGTTTATGCCATGTCCAACCTGATATTTTTTGCACTTTCTCCATGCTTGTTTGAACCTGTTATGATGTGATTTAGCCGTAGCTCAGTGTTCCTCTTTTGTAAAGCATCTCCTGTAGATCATTGCCATATGCTTTGTTTTTATGTTGGGGTGCTGTAGCATAGTTTCTTGTTGCATGCTAAGTAGCATCGTGCTGTTAATCGCAGCTTTGTGCCATTCTTGTCTTGCTTGCCATTTGCAAACCGTGCATCCGATTCCGGTGATCTTTATATCGATTTCAACCGAAATCATCTCATCTTTCCAGCGGCATACTTGGTTTGCCAAGTTGATGCCTTGTTCATCATCTTTCCTTCCGAAGCACGCATATGCATTGCATACCACATCTCGCATATCATGACATGTATTGCATCATGTTGCTTGTGCATTGCACCGTGATTTATTGTGGTTCCTTGCTTGTGTTCTTGCTTTGGGTAGAGCCGGGAGACGAGTACGTGCACGAGGAACCTGTTGAGTACGCTTACGAGGATCCAGCCTTCGACAACTCTGAGAACCTTGCAGGCAAGATGATCATACCTTCGATATCACTTCTATCTCTGCTTGCTAGTACTCGCTCTATCGCTTTGTTAGCTCTACCTGCCTTTGTTTACCATGCCTCCCTATTGCCATGTTAAACCTCTAACCAACCTGTCCCAGCAACCGTTGTTTGGCTATGTCACCGCTTTTGCTCAGCCCCTCTTATAGCATTGTTAGCTGCAGGTGAAGATGAAGGTTGTTCCTGGTCGGAACATGGATATTCTGGGATATCACAATATCTCCTGTTTAAATTAATGCACCTTATATACTTGGTAAAGGGTGGAAGGCTCGGCCTTATGCCTGGTGACTTGTTCCACTCTTGCCGCCCTAGTTTCCGTCATACCGGTGTTATGTTCCTTGATTTTGCGTTCCTTACACGGTTGGGTGATTTATGGGACCCCCTTAACAGTTCGCTTTGAATAAAACTCCTCCAGCAAGGCCCAACCTTGGTTTTACCATTTGCCACCTAAGCCCTTTTCCCTTGGGTTTTCGCGAGCCCAAGGGTCATCTTTATTTTAACCCCCCCCCGGGCCAGTGCTCCTTCGAGTGTTGGTCCGAAATGAGCCGCCTGCGGGGCCACCTCGGGGAAACTTGAGGGCTGGTTTTACTCGTAGCCTGTCTCATCCGGTGTTGCCCTGAGAACGAGATATGTGCAGCTCCTATCGGGATTTGTCGGCGCATCGGGTGGCTTTGCTGGTCTTGTTTTACCATTGTCGAAATGTTTTGCGAACCGGGATTCCGAGACTGATCGGGTCTTCCCGGGAGAAGGTCTATTCCTTCGTTGACCGTGAGAGCTTGTGATGGGCTGAGTTGGGACACCCCTGCAGGGTATACAATCTTTCGAAAGCCGTGCCCGCGGTTATGAGGCAGATGGGAATTTGTTAATGTCCGGTTGTAGATAACTTGACACTTGACCTCTTTAAAATGCATCAACCGTGTGTGTAGCCGTGATGGTCTCTTCTCGGCGGAGTCCGGGAAGTGAACACGGTTTGAGTTATGCTTGACGTAAGTAGTTTCAGGATCACTTCTTGATCGCTTCTAGCTTCTCGACCGATGCGTTGCTTCTCTTCTCGCTCTCACTTGCGTATGTTAGCCACCATATTTGCTTAGTGCTTGCTGCAGCTCCACCATATTACCCCTTACCTACCTATGAGCTTAAATAGTCTTGATCCCGCGGGTGTGAGATTGCTGAGTCCTCGTGGCTCACAGATTCTACCAAACAGATGCAGGTGCCGAGGATACTGGCATAGATGGCGCAACTGAGCTGAAGTGGGAGTTTGATGAGGCCCTTGGTCGTTACTATGTATCGTTTCCAGATGATCAGTAGAGGAGCCCAGTCGGGACGATCGGGGATCTAGCATTTGGGGTTGTCTTCTTTTCATTTGAACTTGACCGTAGCCGGTCTATGAGTGTATTTGAATTATGTAATGTCTTAAATTATGTATTGTGTGAAGTGGCGATTGTAAGCCAACTCTCTTTATCCCATTCTTATTCATTACATGGGATTGTGTGAAGATGACCCTTCTTGCGACAAAACCACCATGCGGTTATGCCTCTAAGTCGTGCTTCGACACGTGGGAGATATAGCCGCATCGTGGGTGTTACAACCTTTGTTTATAAAACCGTATGGCCGGATTGCCTTGTTTTCCATAAATCTTTGCCCTTATAACGGCTTCATAAAATAGGAAAACACTCCTCAGCTACTGGCCAAAGAGGTTGAAGCTGATGGTCGGTCAACAAAGTTTTGTACAATGCGGATCCGAGCATTAATGATGTAAAGTACTTGGATACATAGAGTCATTACACATAATTTGTGATTATACTATGGATATCAATCCTTAATTCGGCCACCCGTGCACGCACAGAGCTTGGGGTCTACCAGGCTTCGGTCTTATTATTTACAAATATTAAAGGGGCACATCGATCCCCTGATCTGGTGTTGCCACCCAACCAGTGTCCCGAGGGCTACTGCATTTCCTATTCAATGCAGAAAATTCAAAGTGCTCAGTGTTCGGCTTGACCGAACTATGCGCAAATATGTCTTTGGACAACAATAGGTACCCTATGGACCTTTCCGGCATCAAGCTGATATATTACGACAACTTCTCAAGACCCTCTCTCAAGGGCCCGTTCGGCGATCACTATTATCTCTAATATATTATACTGCGTTTCTATTCCTATGTATGCTACCAAGCTAGGAGTTGATCCTCAGGCCGATTTAGCGCATCGACCTGAGTCTTAGGGGCTAATAGGATCAGCAGTTTCATGTTTTCTTTTAGGTGCATCTCAGGTTTTAGACCGACACACACACCTTGAGGGCTACTGGCTATATATCTCGGCAGAGAATAAATTGCACCAATCAAAAAATCAGCTCGCAGTCAGGGGTGGTGCACCACCTCGGAAGCAGTCCGACATAAAGCTTGGGCGCCAGTGGCTGGCTCCATAGAGGCCATTCCCGCATTAAGCTCAGCTAAACTCCTTTAAACTTCTTCAAGCCAAGGTGATCTATGACACCTCGGATACAGTCTGGCGTTGGAGCTCGGATACAGTCCGGTGTTGGAGCTCGGATACAGTCCGACATTGGAGCTCGGATGCAAGAGGACACCGCCGCCCGGGAACAACTTCAAACCCGATGTGTGGCGTAAAAAATAACCAGGCATTCATAAAGGCCGATAACTTAAAGGGGCTCCTCGGATACCCGACGTGTAAACTCTTCGGATTTACTTTGGCGATCCTCAAGATCGAAGATAAGAAGATTTGTTGAACCAGTTTTCAAGACCGACGACCGAAGATGAAGAACAGTTCGGAAGAATCGAGGAGCGTCCCCAACTTGAAGATCGGTTCAGGGGGCTACTGACGGTGTCCTGGACTACGGGGTACTCACCAGGTCGTCTCCCAATCAGTTGGATTGGGCCGAGGACCCCCATGGACGTTTACTCATGGGCCAGTCTGGATAGCCGAAGTATACACAAGGAAGATTCTACAAGAATTGGTGATCAACACAAGGACTCCTCCCCACCGGCGTATTCGGCTAGGACTCTTGTTATCCTAGGCCTCTGGTACATTATATAAACTGAGGCCACGCTAGTCGATAGATCATTATGACATTACTCATCATACCTCTAGGGTTTAGACGACATCATATGATCTCGGGGTTGATCAACTCTTGTAACCCCTATAATCATTAAAGTCAATCAAGCAGCATGTAGGGTATTATCTCATCAAGAGAGCCCGAAGCTGGGTAAAATCCCGTGTTCAAGTTACCATTGATCCTAAGACGCACAGCTTGGGACCCCCTACCCGAGATCCGCCGGTTTTGACACCGACAGTGACTGACACGTGGCATCCACCATAACGAAATGCCGTTAAGCTATCGTGTCCGGTTTTGGATCCGATAACCTGTTAACAGCCCTAACCAATGGGGATTTTCCATGTGTAAAATCATCATTGGCTGGAGGAAACACTTGTCGGCTCACCGTTGGGACAGATGTCATCCACTCATTGGACCGAAGGCGCCTATGATACGTCGACACGTGGCACGGACCAACAGAGGCCCATTCCTGTGAAAAGACCGGCCCGTTTGACTTGGTCAAAAGGTGGCGGGCCGGCCCACATAAAGCCTATTAACGACACGTTCGCATATAGCCCATTTACAGCCCGCTAACCCAGGACCCATTACGACCTATCCGAATTAGGCCCAGTAGCGTCATCTGGGCCATCGAGTATGATTCCATCTCATTTTAACTTCCGGCCCATGTATGGCCCATGACGTCTTTCGGCCCATACGAGGCCCTTTGTAACTCTTGGCCCATTAACGGCCCGTGGTGAAGCTGGCCCGTAATGAACAGTGTATCAGTTTATACCCAGTAACGACACGTGGTGAAACTGGCCCGTAATGAACAGTGTATCACTTTATACCCATTAACGTCCCATTATTCCGTTGGGTCATTTCCAGGCCATGTTATCTTTCGGCCTTCTCAAGGCCAATTTATTCTTCGGCTCATTTCCAACATTCGTTTACTTATGGCCCGTTACTGTCATTTTCTGCTTGTGGGCCAAATTCAGCCAGTGGTTACAGTCGGCCCATTTGTGGCCCGTTAATATGTTGGGCCGTTTTCATAGCATCATCAAATACGGCCGATTAACAACGACCCGTTATGGTCAGCCCACGAACGGATGATTCCAACTCTATCCCGTTTACGGCCATAATGTGGTATGTTATTGGCCTATGTTTGGCCAACCGATCATACGGCCCGTAGAAGGCCCATTGATGATACGGCCCGTAGAAGGCCCATTGTGTCTACGGTTCGTAGAAGGCCCATTGTTTCTACGCCCCATAGAAGGCCCATTGTTTCTACGACCCTTAGAAGGCCCATTGTTTCTACGGCCCGTAGGAGGCCCATGGTAACTACAGTAAATATGTAGCCTATGGTTATTGTGGCCTAGTTTTAAAAAATAGGTTATTGCGGCCACTAGCAAACCGCGAAAAAAGAACTGCACTGACTACAAGCAAACAAATAAACAAGACAATAAGGAAATAAATAAGCAAGCAACTTACGCTAGGCTATCACGGCTATTACACATATTACATCCACTGGGCATCAAAGTTCGCCACCAGTGCAAATATAGGGAACAAAGCAGCATATCATATACACTGGTTGTTAAAGTTGGCGACCAGTGCAAATAAACGCCGCAGCAAAACAAGTCCAGAACTGAAACCACTTCAGAAGAGCTCAAGAAACAATATCTTGGGTACCCATAATGCTGGCAAGATGCTTAGCAAGCTTATTAAATTTCTCTTGTTTGGCGCTTAAATCCTCCAGCACTTGCTATTGCACCAGAAAGTATGCATCTGAATTCTACAGGGACTTCCTTAGTCCTTCGGCTTCCTGTCGCATAACATCTGATCGATGTCTTTCAACTTGAAGTTGAGACTCAAGAAGTCAAACTGATTCAGGCAGCAAGTTCAAAGAGCTGGTGCCAGCAGTAGTAGCCAGTAACTCAAACACTACATCAGGACAGGACTTTGGGGTTGTCTCAGTGTCTTCAATATAGTTTTTATCAGCTTTCTTGGAGACTAATAGGGATGTCTCACTATCTTGAACCTTATCTGGATTACTTCCTTTACTATTGCATAATGGGGTACTCTTCCCCAATATTGTATCCGCATTCTAAAAGAGAAACAAACAAACACATCACAGGTTTACAATGTAGTATATGAAACTCATTTTGGTAAATCAGTTCAGTAGTAAGGTGGACAGGATAAGAACATGAAACAAACATATATCTATGTAGTATGGTCATTGTGTGGACAGGTGCAATGGATAGTAGGGAAGAAAACATGGCATGAAATAATTCACATTTATGTTGTCTAACCAAACAGAATAGCAGGACATAATTTCACATATATGATGGCTAATTAAATAGGATAGCATGGCACAATTTCACATGTATGATGGCTAACTAAACAGGATAGAGTGACATACTTCAAAATATTATGACTACGTAAACAGGATGATACCATATAACTATACGATGTGTCTATTAAAGTGGTTGGCATGCCATAAATCACAAACATGTCATCAATGGAAACATGATGGGATGATATAATTCACGGATAGAATGACATAATTCAAAATATGATGACTACGTAAACAGGATGAGATGATATAACTATATTATGTCTTTAGAAAATGGGTTGGCATGCCATAATTCAGATACATGTTGCCTATTTAAACATCATGGCATGATATAATTCAAATATATGATTTATATACTAAGGAAGTGAGTAGAGGGCAATCACATATATGATGTGTCAACTAAGGAGATGGCATTCAATATTGTGTATATGATGTAAAAACTAAGCATTGCAATAAAACATATGCATGATATGAGTAATATAACCCTGCCAAGTTTGAGCATACACTTCAGGAGGATAATAGGATTGGTCATCTACATCTGAATCCTCCTCTAAAGAGCTATCTGTAACCAGCAAGATATCTGCTTCAACAGGTAGCATTGTCTGCTCTGAAGACCTTGTTTTCACTCCGGATTTCTCCATCACCAATTCAAATGGCTGATGCATAGGAAGAGCAGTTGAATATACAAACATTGTCGACAAATGCAATGAGAAATACAGAAAAAGGACGACATGATATAATTCACATATATGACGCTTGGCTAAACAGCATGACATTGCATAATTCACATATATAATGCCTTGCAACAAGATAGCATTCCATAATTCACATATATAATGGCTTGCAACAAGATGGCATTGCATAATTCACATATATGGTAATTAGACACTAAACAGGTGGTATTCACACAAAGCAAGTCTAAACTAAGAAAATGACATAGCAATGCAAGATACCATATGCACGATATGAGCAACATAACCATGCCAAGTTAGAGCATGCACCTCGGGGGAGGGGGGAATAGGACTGGTCATCTATCTCTGAATCCTCCTCTGAGGAGCTATCCGTAACCAGCAAGACATGCTCTTTGTCAGATAGCATTGTCTGCTCTGAAGAGCTTGTCTCCAGATTTTTCCATGATCGTGCCGAATGGCTGATGCACATGAAGAGTAATTGAATGTACTAAAATTGTTAACAAATTTAACACGTGATAAAATAATGATGGCATGATATAATTCACATATAAGATGACTGGCTAACCAGGGTGGCATTGCAAAATTCACATATATGATGCCTGGCTAAACAAGATGGCATTGCATGATTCACATATACGATAAAGAAACTAAAAAGATGGCATTGACACAAAGCATGTCTAAACTAAGCAGATGACATCTTTGATGTATACAGTAAGCAATGCAAGGCACCATATGCATGATATTACCAACATCAGCATGCCAAGTTAGAGAAAAGACCTCATGGGGTAAATAGGAGTGGTCTTCTCCATCTAAATCCCCCTCAGAATAGTTATCTTCCTCTTGATTACGATCCCAAATGGGTGGAGGGGGGCTGCCTTTGCACCCACCATGGAGCGACGTCTGCATGAAATTTTATTGCCACGCAAGGCTCGTCTCTTTTGCTCTACATGTTCGGTTCCATTGTGTACAATAACTGACATGCATAGGAATAAAACATAGTGAGATTATGTAAGGAGTGCATGCACAAATCCAGAGTGATGGTAGCAAACTGTGGATAGACCCAAAACCAATGATAGCAGGCAGATAATAGCTTTAGTTAAAAACATACAGATAATGGCTCCTTTAATGTTTGTTTGCACCCAACATGAAACTCATAGTAGAGACCCGAGATTAACCAGATATTAGACAAATAGTACTGATTTCTGCCCCAATATGTACCCCACAACCATTTAAAAACTCAAGTTTTGCATTAGTTTGGACCTGACTTGGAGTCTAATAGGTGAAGACGATGATAAAGTATCATGTCATCATATTAAGCGATGCATAACGTAAGCAGACACGGAAGAGTGCGACCTCTCTTGCGGACTCGTGTAGTCCTCAAGGTCATCTGCTCAGTTGATGATGGTAATGCAGTTGTCATGGCTGCAAGCGGCGGGGAAGAAGATCTGAGGTGGCGAAAGACAGTCTGGAGAGTGGATCCCTGCTGTGGTGAACCCTTCCGTTGTTGGAGTAGCTGAGCTGGGGTGGAACACAGTGCCACAGGAGCAGGACAAACCACACAAGGTTTTCTTTGACACATATCTGTAACAAAAGTAATTGTGTAAGGGCTTGTTTGAATTTGAGGATTCTAACAATGCGGGGATAGGAAATAGACAGGAATAGGATAGGAATGCACGTGTAAAACAGAGAATTTAAAACACGGGATTTATGCCAATCTGGGTATTTGATTCACAAGAATTGGAAGATCACAGGATGCAAAGAAGCATGGTGAGATTAAGTCAAACCACAAGAAAATGTACGGTTATAATGCTATTATGCTACTATCTCTTAGTCTTGTGCTTCATGAATGGGAATTTGAAAAGGAGGACAAGTGGAAATTAAAATTCCTACATTTTTTCTTTCAAGGAGAGACTAAAGGACCAAATCCTATAGTTTTTCTTTGCTCCATTCCTTTGAACCAAATTCATGAATAGTAGTACCATAGGAAACTTTCCAATTCCTATGTTTTCCATTCACTTTTCCTTTCAAGCACTGGCGATTCTAGTAGGAAGGCTTGAGCAAGGAAAAGCCTACACTAAAAAAATGTTTTTGTGCTACTTCTATTACTTTGGACCCAGGCCACTGCCCTACTAGCTCAACTCCTAGGCCCATCGACAAATGCACAACTCAAACACGCAGAGATAAATAATGATGGCGTTCAAGAGAGTCCATCACGGATAGCTAAGTTGCCTAACCTCACTGCTTGTCATATAGTAGGATAAAATAATCGTATTTCACGTTACTATGTGTTCTTAGTGGACAATATATATAACATGTAGAGTAAAAAAGAGATGCAACAAGTGTACAACCTCTTTGGTGAAGCCATGTCGATCTCAGCATGATTGGGTTGGCCGTGAGGATGCTTCGGCTGACTTGGCTGTCGGAGGAGGGGAAGAAGATCTTAGGCGTCTGGAGAAGGAGCCCGAGGTACTGCTCCGCTGTGATGGAGGGTTTCATCGTTGGAGCAGCTCCGGTGAGTTGTACGACGCCGAGGCTGAAGCAGGACAAGAAAGACAATGTTAACCTTAGTGGAATTCTAATAGCATCTCCAATAGATGATGTAAAATACATAACCACAAAGTGCTAGATATAAAATACATCAGCCGCTCATCTCTGAACTTAACCGTCAAAACTGAATTTAACTGTCGAAACTGAACTTAACTGTCAAAACTGAATTTTGCTGTCGGAACTAAATTTTACTGTCGAAACTAAACGCACTAGAGGTGAGGCTACACATCACCCGACTGACTTTTTCATCTCTGGTCAGTCGATTTTGTAGGTGTTGGATACGAAATCAAGGGCCTGCAGTTCATCATCAACCTCCACCCCCTGACCCGCCAGCCACCACCGGCCAAACAGCCGCCCCTGCCGCCCGTCGCCGGCGATGTGCCGCCCTGCCCACCCCGAAAACACTCCCCACCACTGGTCCGCAACTGCCCCGGCCATTGCTCTAGGCCCCCGTGCCGAGCTTTTTCTCCGGCGATCCCCACGCCACCGCCCCACCACCGCCGGCGACCACCGCCCCCACCCTGAACCCTAAGATAGCTAGTGGGGTACCTCTCCGGTGAGCCCCCCTCCCCGCTGTGGCTAGTTCTTCCTTAACCCCGGCGAGCCCCCCACCCCCTGAAAATCGACTGACCCAAAATTCAATTTAGTCGACTGAAGTGTAGCTAAATCAGAGCAGCATCCCAAGCAAGACCAAGAGCGAGAGCAGCAGCGCAAGCAAGAGAAAGAGCAAGAGCAATAGCAAGAGCAGACCAGGCAGGGGACCTAGAGCAAGAGTAGAGCAGCAGCGCAAGTAAGAGCAAGAGCAAGAGCAATAGCAAGAGCAGACCAGGCAGGGGACCAAGAGCAAGAGCAGAGTAGTAGCGCGAGCGAGAGCTAAAGCAGCAGCAACTCCTACTGATGTGGACGTCGCCGCCGAGGGAGCAACACCGTGCAGCAAGTGGCCGGCGACGCCGCCGTGGATGGAGCCCCATCGTGCCGGCTCGAGATCGAGCGCCGGCAGCACCGTGAGATCGAATCAAGAATAAAATGCGGCGATTAGTGTACAACCTCTTTGGTGGTGCCGATTAGGCCGCAGCTTCATCCGAGGAAATGGTGATGATGCTACTCTTCCGGTGGTGCAGGTGAAGACGACGGTGTGGGAATGGAGGTGGCGCGAAAGACGAGGGGAACGTTGGGGCAGCTCCTTGGAGGTGGAGGACTGAGTGGCTAAACCGATGCGACGACGAGATCGATGACGGATCCTCATCCGGTATGATGGATGAGGGATGTCGAGGTATTGCTGTGGACGATGTCGTCAGGGAAGAGGCTCCGGCTGGGTGGCAGACGGATGAGGGTGTGGGGCTTCGCGGGTTTTCGCGGCCTCGGTGTACGAACGGGTGGGCGGATGGGATGGGAGTGGGGAACCATGGCATAGGGACGCGCTTGTCCGAAATGTGGAGTAAGTTATGAAAGTACCCCCACCGATTAGAGGCAGTTCTTTTGGCTCAGGGGTATCACGGGCATTTCACGTGTCGGGATTTCACATGAGGTGGGAGTTTTCATGCGCATTGTAATTTTGGAATAGCAAGGCGCGGGTTGAGATGGAGGAAGTTGTCGGAGCACAACAAGACAAAGATATATCTTAATATTTTGGGGTAACAAGGCGCAGGTTGAAGAGCCGGGAGTTTCGCAGCATGATAGACAGAGATGCTAGCTTGAAATTTTGGCATAACACACTACAGAAAAAATACACTTCCGTGATGATACGTGTTTGTCACAGTAGGTCGCATTTTCTGTCATGCATGTACATCCATGACGATTTTATGACATAATCAAGATAGTCATACATGTGCTGTCGTAGAAGTGTTCCATGACATTACCAAAATTATCATCACGGAAGTGTCCACTTCCATGACGATAAATCGCGTGTCACAAAAGTGCTTTCGTCAAGGGTGACCGACACATGGCATCCACTGTAATGGAACGTCGTTGAGCTATCGGGTCGGGTTTTGGATCCGATAACCCATTAACAGCCCCGACCAATGGGGATTTTCCACATGTAAAATCATCATTGGCTAGAGGAGACATGTGTCATGTCCGCATTGGCACAGGTGTCACTCATCCAATGGGCGAGGCGCGCCTATGATATGTTGACACGTGGATCGGCCCATCAAGTTTAAATGGGCCAGCCCAACTAAAGGCCCACAAGATTTTGTGGACCATAATGGGCCGGCCTAGCTAAAGGCCCATTAGATTTTGTGGACCATAGTGGGCTGGCCCAGCTAAAGGCTCACAAGATTTTGCGGGCCATAATGGGTCGGCCCAGGTAAAGGCCCACAAGATTTTTGTGTGCCATAATGGGCCGACCCAGGTAAAGGCCCACAAGATTCTTGCAGATCATAATGGGCCGGCCCTGCTAAAGGCCCACGAGATTTTGCCGACATTAATGGGCCGGCCCAATTGTAGGCCCACAAGATTTTGAGGACCCTAGTACGCCGACCCATTAACTGGCTGCCATGTTTTGGGCCAAATGCCGGCCCATATTTGATCCGGGTCCATTAATGGTCTGCCACGTTCCGGTCCTAATAATGGCCCATATGAGATCCGACCCGTTAAAAGCCTACCACGTTCTGGGCCAAATTATGGCCCAGATCAGTTCCGGCCCTTTAAGAGGCTTTGGGCTAAATTATGGCCCATATCAGATTTGGCCCGTCAACTGGACGCTATGCTTTTGGGCCCACTTGCTAAAGGCCCATTTATTAATTCGGCCTGATATTAGTTTCGTCCTGTTAAGGGCCCGTTTAACATTTCGGCCCTATATTAATTTCGGCGTGTTAAAAGCACGTCATATAGTTGGGCCTAACTACGACCCGGTCTGCATCCGGCCTGCTCGCAGCCGATATCTGATCGGGCCAAACAAGGACCGAGACAATTTTGGCCTGTTAAAAGCCTGTGATTTGATTCGCACAATCATGGGCCGGGTCCATTTCGGGCTGCTGCTGGTCCGTGAGCTGTTCGGCACGTTTCAGGCCCAACCTACTTCTCAGCCTCCTAAAAGCCCATTGAGTTTTCTTGCGAAAAGAGGGCCGGGGGTTACTCGGCCTATTAAAGGCCCTTATCTACTAGTGGGCCAGTTTACTTTTGGTCGTTCAACGGACCAAGATGACAGGGCCTATGATGTGGTCATACATCGTGATTGCATGACGGCCCGATTATGTATCGTAATTTTACAGTTTGGCCGGTTTACTACGAAGACAAGATATATATACACAGTAAAATAACTGCAGCATTGTGAATAAGAAAAAACCTAGACTAGACAATAAAGAAATTACAGCATATTACATCCACTGGGCATCAAAGTTCACCACTATGATAATAAAGCACAAGCAGACAACAGATACATACACTGGGCATCAAAGATCGCCACCAGTGCAAATAAACACGCCGACAAAATAATATACAAAACCGACAGCACTTCAATAGAGTTCAAGAAAGGTTAGCCCTGCTGGGGAGCTGCAGCGCAAGCAGCTGAGCAAGATGATGAGACAGCACTTGTTCAACACTTATATCTTCCTCACTCTGAAAGATAAACAAGTAGACAAATGACATATTTTGCACATAAAAGTATCAGTGCTGACAATTCATCACATTTCTTACTGACGAATAAAGTGACACGGTTTAAAATTGCATTAACACAATATGGTATTGTTCAGGTCAAGACATGGCAGGAAATGATATTGCGAAGGAGTTGGCAGCTTCACAACACCACTGGATTACAGATCAAGAACTCATAAGTATCAATGGTTAGTGTGCTGTCAATTTATCCCATTTCAGATTGGCAAATAAAGAGATGGTTTAAATAATAGTTGAATGATATGACATTGCTCATAATTAAGACATTGTAGAATATGACATTGTGCTGTAGTGGGCAGGTTCACCACACTACTAGATTATAGATTAAGAACAGAAGCATACATGCAGTGCAAAACAAGATCACTTGCTTTGTATAGTTTAATTTACATGGTATGAAGAAGGAACTTGGTTGTACAACTGAAAACTTAAATTGAGAAGGACAAACTTTTGTTTATGAACTACATAATAAACTTTAAAACTGCAATTTGATGAAAACACCAAAAATAAACAGATGTTGCAGTCATGCCTAACCAAATATACACAACAAAGTTTGAAGGCTTGAGAAGGACAAACTTACATTACTGGTGAAGACAGGCTCTATAAAGCCCTTGTCCATGCTGATGGGGGGGGGGCAATTCAAGAAGTTTACCACAGAATCTTCTTCATAAGCATTGCCTTTATTCTACATTTTGTTAAGAGTAAATATAGATGTGATAATATACAAAAAAATGGAGAATATTTAAGATAAGATGAAGGGTGATGCTACATAACCAAGTAGCTATAAATGTATGTGCAGCGATACAGGCAAAAGGCACAGCCAAGAGCAATGCACAGCTAAACTTCTTCAGTACCAACCTTATGGTAAGAGTAAATATAGATCTGATGTGTAGAAACTGGAGAGCAAAGGAAAATAAGCTGCAGAGTGATGGTACATGAACAACTCCCTGTCAATATTAGTACACTGATAAAGGACAGCATGTACTTACAAGAACAATGCAGAGCTAAAAAAATTCACTGGCATTGGATATATTCTACACTAATGTAAACATTCATACAGATTAGATAATTTGGAGCGAACAATTGATAAGCAAGCTATCATGCATACTGATGTCACATAATGAACCAGGTATGTATGCAAGTACAGTTATACATGACAACAGGTACTAACAAGAGCAAAGCAGCGGGCAGCATATTTGCGATATCAAGTCGTTCTTTTCAAACCAGAATTCTTCTTCGAACAGATTTCCTGCAAAAAAGATCCGTAAGGCACATGCGGAAAAGTAGAAGTTCAAATTGTCATGTGATTTCATAGACAGTACCTCATCCTGGGGACGAGACTAGTGCATAACAAGGTTTTTCCATTCAATGTCTTCTAAATTTAGCACAGGAGACTTCACCGGAAATTCGTTTATAGACTTGCCATCAAAGTGTGATTTCCTCAGGTAACACCGATACTGCTGCAATGCTTCCTTGAAAAGGACAAGCAAGCATTGCTCGTCATGACTATACAGATTGACCCTCGCCTAGTTACAACAATGTAATGTAAATCATTGATGTGTTCAATCAGCAAAAAATAGGAAAATAATAACCATGAATAATAGCACTTACACGTAAGTTGGACAGGAAGATGTGAAAATGGTGTTTGTCCTCACTATAATCTTCCCATGATGGGAATATATGCACATAGTCCCTAACAACATTGAAAGCATTGTCTTTTAAACTAGGAATAAATGGAATGGGGTTGCAATCTGCAGGAATTGGCCGTCTCTGCAGTTGGGATAGGTCTTTGGCCGGTGGACTTGCTATACTTTTTGCTGGAGTGGGATTTTTCTGTGGTACGGCAGGTGCTATGGCAAATGAAATCGGTATACCTTTTGCTGGAGTGCAGGTCCTGTGTGGTGGGGCTAGTGGTGTGGCCAGTGAAGTATGGGTACAGTCTGCTGGAGTCGGTCCTAAGTTTTGCGTCACTGGTTGTACAACCAATATAAGTGGGGTGTTGTCTGATTTCTCCGGCACCACCACATTTTTCAAGGACTTTGCTTGTGCTCCTTCAGGTTCGGCAATCACCCTCTTCATTTTTGATGTCTGATGCACAAGAACAGCATTTGAGTGAAAAAACATGGTATGATGATAGATGGAATATGTATTGATAATGGATGGGCATGGCATCTCGAGTTATATGATGAGTAAATTAAGCAGATGGCGGTGCAACAAAGTAGAAGAAATGCAAGACAACATATGCAAGATACGCACAATCAATAAAACCTTGCCAAATTTGAACAGGCACCTTGATGGGTGAACAGGACATGCCATCTTCCTTTGACTCCTCGAGGTTAGAGTAGTCATTAGGATTATATTCTGGACAAGAATCAACAGGTGGGGAGCGTATGAGTTTCATTGCATCCAGAATGGCACTCAATGCCTTGGTGCCAATTTTGTAAGTCATTGCAGTGTTCCATAATATTATTCGGATGCACGGATTCTGATATTGACTGTAATTGCGTATAATATCTGAGAACCATGAAAATATAAATAGTTGTGAGATTATCTTTGTAATGCAAATGATATTTTAATATACGGGTGCCCCTGTAAACACTTGTGTGCTATCACTAGATTCTGATGAGAGACCTCATGTGTGCTGTAATATGGTGCGTGCATTTATATAATCTGGCACAAGTACACAAAAAAATAGGCTCCAGAAGTAAGGATAGTTGGCAGATGATAGGTTCATAATATACTGTATAGAGAGTTTATTGCCAAACCATGATAACAAGAGCACACATCAACTAGGCAGATCATAGTGTACATAACAGGGGTACACCATAACCACAATATATAAATCAGGAAAGTGGAACTGGCTTGAAAATACGGTGTTGTATTGCCGCTAGTAATTGAAAGCCTATCGATCACGTACAGGCCAGCTCTATCAGCTGTTAACTGCAGATGTCCCTGCGCCCCTTCCTGACAAGGAACATACTGTAAGTACTAAATACAGAATAAACAAAGAGGAACATGTTAAAGAACAGAAGAGGAAGCATATTCTTGAGGTTCCGCTTCATTGCATACAATGTTGGTTGCCCACTCATGATGAATAACAGCGCCCAAAGAAATGCAATTCCATGTTGTCTCTCTATATGTGGCAATTTTGAACAAGAGTCATTAGGATCATATTCTGAACAAGAGTCAACAGGTGGGGAGCGTATGAGTTTCATTGCATCCAGAATGGCACTCAATGCCTTGGTGCCAATTTTGTAAGTCATTGCAGTGTTTAGCTTCAAGAGTGGACTGCTGCTAGTGCGACACAAAGCAGCTACACATATCATAGTGTAGATATAACGGGAAAACCTTAAGCATCAGAGTAAAATCAGCAAAGTGGAACTTGCTGGAATATATGTGCTAGTATTGCCGGTATGTCTAGAAAGGCTTCAGATACTGGCTCTCTTCAAGTGAAGGTGCAGTACAGTTAATATGAGTGTAACTCTCAAAGGCGACACAGCTCCCCGCATTTCCTTGCTATTCTTATAGGATTCAAGTGGGCAGGCCACTACAAATCCTATTCCTATGTTTACAAAATCCTACGAATCTAAGAGGCTCAAAGTGTCCATCACAACTGACCGTATAGACCTCTACACTGCAAATGTCCCTGCTCATCTTCAGTTCAAGGAACATACTGTACTACTATCATACTCCCTCCGTTCCAAAATATAAGTCTTGGTAGAGATTTCCACTATGGATCACATACAGATGTATCCGGATACATTTTAGAGTTTAGATTCACTCATTTTGCTCCATATGTAGTCCATGGTGGAATCTATACAAAGACTTGTATTTAGGAACGGAGAGAGTACATATTAAAGAAGAATGGAAGAGGAACATGGTAAAGAAGAGCAAGCAGATTTTGGATAATAAAATGTTGGTTGCGCAGTGCCCACACATGATGAACCAAAGCGCGTTAAGAATGCAACTCCTAGCTGTCTCTCGACCATTTCAGGCGGTTGGATGAAGATCCTACGTCTCCTAACCCTTCTTCTTCCTTGTCTCTGATTCTTCCCATACAGAACACCACACGGGCTGCCGGCCGGACCACCGGCCCCCACCCCCTGTGTTCCTCCACCACCCCCACCCCCGCCCCTGCCCCAACCCCCACCCGCGTCGAGTTTTCTTTGTTCGGTGAGGCCCCACAACCACCCGAACCCCTTCGTTCGCACCGGCGAACTCCAGCGAGCTCTGAAAAATCGAGTGACCCAATTTTTAAATTTAGTCTACTGTGATTTAACTAGTGTGGAATATAAAAGGGGAAAACCATAAGCATTGAGAGTATAGTGTTGAGCGTGCCATGGCTGATCTGAAGGTGCAAACCGAACAAAGGCAACTTCGCAACCAAGACAAGAAATCAGAGTAAAGCAGTGGCGATCTATTTTCTTGTTGCGATAAATAAGTTGAGTAGATATGAAAGAGTACCGCGTCTGGTGCAGCGCCGTGTACGCATCTGCTGAGAATTTGACGGTGCTGCGGTAGCGATGGCTATCAGCGGCGTCAAAGCAGATCTAGGAGGGTGGATGGTGGCGGCAGGGCGCGGTGGACGAGACGGTCATAGGAGCGGCGCTGACAAGGTGGGCGACGGCGGGGATGAAGCGAGAGGACGGGATGCAAGGATCCCGGTCCAAAGCCGTGGATGAGAGAGGCCGATCTCTTGTAATGGGCGGCGGCGCTGGGGTATCAGCTCCGGCATGGTGGAGGAGGGCGGTGGTGGATGGGGTGGTGTACGGCAACGGACGGAGCAGGGTGGGGTGGAGAGGGTGTTTTGGCGCCCACGGAGTACAAATGGGGAAAAGGGAGGTAGAGAGGAAGGGGGGAACCATGAATCCAGGGTGCGCTTGTCTCAAATGCAAGGAAATTTACAAACTTAGCCCCCGTTTCAAATTTCTACTACATCACAGCAATATTAGTCGATTGGGGATAGGACGGTAATCTCGCATACACCGAATATTTGCCGACGAGAGTTTGTTTTTGGCGCCCACCGTGTATGAATATGAATCGGGGAGGGAGTCAATTTCGGCCGAGGACACACTGTGTTTTGGCGCCCACCATGTATGAATCCAGGTGAGAGGTGGTTACGTCACATTTGGGTGAAATTACAAACCTACCCCTATCGAAACCTATAGAAATCCAGCAGATAGGCTTTGCGTGGCAGGGATAGGCAGTAGTAATTTCCATCTCGCAGTTTTTGGTTTCGGGCAGTTACTACGACTTTCCCCGCTTCATTCAGATTTTGCAGAGTGCACGTTTACCGTGCCGACTCAATTTGAATCCCGTTTGTATTCTATTTTTTTCGGATGGGATCCATTTTTAATTGGAATTATATTACATATACATCATTTTTTATATATACTTTCAAAAGCACAACACCATTTATACATAAATATGGTTTACAAATGGCATGATCTCAGATTCATAAGGTTGTATCCATCAATTTGGATTTTCAAATATTTGAAACCACTTTATGTTGAAATCCAATGTATGCATTCCTCGCTAACTGTCTCCAATTAATGTGTGTTTCATGCGGGTTTTTTTACTTCTCAAACATGTATAATGTGTTTCACACACGCAACATATAGTGTAATCCCGTTTAGACATTAATTGAATATAAACCATGCATTGTTTGTAATTAAAGAATCTATGGATCACCAATATGATAAACTATATAACATTAGACGTGTGCCCAAATTCAAATGAATATGCATGTTTGATACACCAATTTGAGTTATGATATTATCGATGTCGTGATCTCCAGTTTAAATATTTGAATCCCCTTTAATCCAGATATCCGTCTCATATAGCTATCACTCATGCTTATATAGGACTATCTCTCTGGACCTATACGCGTTCATCGTCTCTCAGGTATCTCTCGTGCTACCTGTATGTCAACAATGATCTTTTGTCTTCATAACACACTGACGGTACTCTCTCCCTCGACCTTCATCACTCCATCTCTCTCTAAGTATATCTCGCTCCCTGCTATGTGTCTCTAACTATGATTCTCCATGTGGAATCTCTTTCTCTCACACAAACACAAAATTTTGTCTCCCGGGGTCTCATTTCTCTCTACTATTCCCATGTGTGACACTCGCACACCCCTCATACAGAGATGTCTTTCTCTCCTTAGATATGAGAACCTATGACTCTTCCTCTTAAATATCTCTTTCTCACATAGAAACACAAACTTTGTCTCCCAGGGTCTCATATTTCTCTATTGTTCTCTTGTATGTCGCTCACACACACTCTCTCTCACTGGAGATATCTTGCGTTCCCTCATATGTCTCTCTAGCTATCACTCTCGTTGTGAAATATCTTTCTCTCTCGCACACACAAAACTCCGTCTCTCGGGATCTCATTTCTCTCTGCTATCTGTTTGTATGTGACTCACATGCACCCTCTCTCTATCCCTCTCACACCCACACACAAAACTCAGCCTTCTGATCCACTCGACTCCTATCTCTAATGCACACTAGCTAGCATCTTTATCTTTCTATTTATCTGTTTCTCCATCAACCTTCTTTCTCGCCCTCACTCTTGATTCCTATCACGCACACTACATATGTTTCTCTCTACATTAAGTCAAATGCCCTCTCACACACATATATAACTTCATCCTCTGAACCACCCGGCGGTCATGCATCTCCAACACCCAAACTAGCGGTTGTCCCTCTAGCTAGCATCTCCATCTCTGTATCTATCTGTAGTTTCTCCGTCAACATTTCTTTCTCGCGTGGAGTCTTGCTTCCTATCACCCACACTATATATGTATCTCCATACATATGAATTTATAGGTTGATCTCTTTTGCACAATTGTTGTGCCTCACTCCCTCTGCTCGCCATAGATGTATGCTCCAGCTCATGCCACTATCTCTTAAAGACAAAAACACATGCTCAATTGTCGGGCCTTCTTCCCTGCATTCTCACATGCATGCATGTTGTCGATCCGTCTCTCCCATGTCATTGATCTTATGACTTATGTCTTCTTTATTTTATCTCGATCATGCGTGCGCGCACACACACACATCCCACGTATACATGTATACCTATCACAGATGCATGTTCAAGGTCTCTATGTCTCCATACGTAGTTAATTACCCTCAATCCTAATGCCACATCGAATCGTTCTCCTCTTGTGTGCACATAACTTCCGCCAGGATGGGTAAAACACACACTCACACTTAACAATCTCCTTCTCGCTACCCCCCTGCTATGTCTTGAGCTTGTGTTGGTTTTCCTTGAATAGGAAAGGGTGATGTAGCAATAGTAGCGTAAGTATTTCCCTCAGTTTTTGAGAACCAAGGTATCAATCTAGTAGAAGGCTCCTCAAAATTCCCACGCACCTACACAAACAAACAAAGAACTCGCAACCAACGCGATAAAGGGGTTGTCAATCCCTTGATGGACACTTGCGAAAGTGAGATCTGATAGAGATAGTATGATAAGATAAATATATTTTTGGTATTTTATGATATAGATTGGAAAAGTAAAGATGCAAATAAAAGTAGATTGAAAGCTTATATGATAAAAGATAGACCCGGGGGCCATAGGTTTCACTAGTGGCTTCTCTCAAAATAGCATAAGTATTACGGTGGGTGAACAAATTACTGTTGAGCAATTGATAGAAAAGCGAATACTTATGAGATTATCTAGGCATGATCATGTATATAGGCATCACGTCCGCGACAAGTAGACCAACTCCTTCCTGCATCTACTACTATTACTCCACACATCGACCGCTATCCAGCATGCATCTAGAGTATTAAGTTCATAAGAACAGAGTAACGCATTAAGAAAGATGACATGATGTAGAGGGATAAACTCATGCAATATGATATAAACCCCATATTTTTATCCTCGATGGTAACAATACAATACGTGCCTTGCTGCCCCTGCTGTCACTGGGAAAGGACAGCGCAAGATTGAACCCAAAGCTAAGCACTTCTCCCATGGCAAGAAAGATCAATCTAGTAGGCCAAACCTAACTGATAATTCGAACAGACTTGCGAAGATAACTCAATCATACATAAAAGAATTTAGAAGATAATCAAATATTTCTCATAGATAAACTTGATCATAAACCCACAATTCATCGGATCTCGACAAACACATCACAAAAAGAGTTACATCGAATAGATCTACACAAGAGAGGGGGAGAACATGGTATTGAGATCCAAAAGGAGAGAAGAAGCCAACTAGCTAATAACTATGGACCCGAAGGTCTATGGTAAACTACTCACAACTCATCGGAAGGGCTATGGTGTTGATGTAGAAGCCCTCCGCAGTCGATTCCCCCTTCGGTGGAGCACCGACAAAGGCTCCAAGATGGGATCTCGCGGATACAGAAGGTTACAGCGGTGGAAATTGTGTTTCGGTGGCTCCCTGGATGTTTTCGGGGTACGTGGGTATATATAGGAGGAAGAAGTACGTTGGTGGCCGCCTGAGGGGCCCAGGAGACAAGGGGCGTGCCCTGTAGGGGTGGGCGCGCCCTCCTATCTCCTGGCCGCCTCGATCGCTTCTTGACTTACACTCCAAATCCTTTGGATCACATTTGTTCCAAAAAGATCGCTACCGAAGGTTTCATAACGTTTGGACTCCGTTTGATATTCCTTTTCTTCGAAATACTGAAATAGGCAAAAAAAAAACAATACGGGCTGGGCCTCCGGTTAGTAGGTTAGTCCCAAAAATGATATAAATGTGTAAAATAAAGCCCATAAACATCCAAAAGGGGTAATATAATAGCATGGAACAATAAAAAATTATAGATACGTTGGAGACGTATCAAGCATCCCCAAGCTTAATTCCTGTACGTCCTCGAGTAGGTAAATGATAAAAACAGAATTTTTGATGTGGAATGCTACCTAGCATAATTCTCAATGTAATTTTCTTTATTGTGGCATGATTGTTCAGATCCAAATGATTGAAGATAAAAGCTTATAAAACATAAAAATAATAATACTTCGAAGCATACTAACAAATAATCATGTCCTATCAAAATAGCATAGCCAAAGAAAGCTTATCCCTACAAAATCATATAGTTAGGCCATGCTTCATTTTCATTACAGAAAATACTCCCATCATGTACAACCCCGATGACGAGCCGAGAAATTGGTTCATACTTTTTAACGCGCTTCAGCTTTTTTCAACTCTTACGCAATACATTAGCGCAAGCCATGGACATAGCACTATGGTGGTATATGGTGGTGGTTGTAAGGACAAAAAGGGAGAAGATAGTGTCACATCAACTAGGCGTATCAACGGGCTATTGAGATGCCCATTAATAGATATCAATGTGAGTGAGTAGGGATTGCCATGCAACGGATGCACTAGAGCTAGAAATGTATGAAAGCTCAACAAAAGAAACTAAGTGGGTGTGCATCCAACTTGCTTGCTCATGAAGACCTAGGGCATTTTGAGGAAGCCCATCATCGGAATATACAAGCCAGGTTCTATAATGAAAAATTCCCACTAGTATATGAAAGTGACAACATAAGAGACTCTCTATCATGAAGATCATGGTGCTACTTTGAAGCACAAGTGTGGAAAAGAGATAGTAGCAATTGTCCCTTCTCTCTTTTTATCTCATTTTATTATTATTATTATTTTCTTTTATTTCCTTTTCTCTTCTTTTTTTTCTATTTCTTTGGCCTTTCTTTTTTTTCTTTTTGGCCTTTCTCTCCCTTTTTTTCTTTTTTTTCTTTCTTTGTAAAGTCTGAAGTCTCATCCCGACTCGTGGGGGAATCATAGTCTTCATCATCCTTTCCTCACTGGGACAATGCTCTAATAATGAAGATCATCACACTTTCATTGATTTACAACTCAAGAAATACAACTCAAAGCTAGAACAAGATATGACTCTATATGAATGCCTCCGGCGGTGTACCGAGATATGCAATGAACCAAGAGCGACATGTACGAAAATTATGAAGGTGGCTTTGCCACAAATACAATGTCAACTACATGATTATGCAAAGAGCAATATGACAATGATGGAGGGTGTCATAATAAACGGAATGGTGGAAAGTTGCATGGCAATATATCTCGGAATGGCTATGGAAATGCCACAATAGGTAGGTATGGTGTCTGTTTTGAGGAAGGTAAATAATGGGAGCATGATACCGGCCAAAGTTGCGTGGAATAATAGAGGCTAGCTAAATGGAAGGGTGAGTGTGCGTATATCCATGGACTCACATTAGTCATAAAGAACTCATATACTTATTGCAAAAGTCTACTTAGCCCTCGAAGAAAAGTACTACTATGCATGCCCCTAGAGGGATAGATTGGTATGAAAAGACCATTGCTCGTCCCCGACTGCCACTCATAAGGAAGACAATAAAAAGAGCACCTCATGCAACAAATTTGTCACACAACTTTTACCATACGTGCATGCTACGGTACTTGCCAACTTCAACACAAGTATTTCTCAATTTCACAATTACCCACTAGCATGACTCTAACATTACTACCTTTATATCTCAAAACAATTATCAAGCATAAAATTGATCCTAGTGTTTAATGCACTTTCTATGATAGTTTTTAATATACCCAACTTGGATGCTCATCATTCTAGGACCAAATTCATAACCATAGCAAATACCATGTTGTTCTAAGAGACTCTCAAAATAATATAAGTGAAGCATGGGAGACTAGCAATTTCTATAAAATTAAGCCACCGCCGTACTCTAAAAGATATAAGTGAAGCACTAGAGCAAAAACTATCTAGCTCAAAAGATATAAGTGAAGCACATAGAGTATTCTCATAAATTCTAATCAAGTAGGCTTCTCCCAAAAGGTGTGTACAGCAAGGATGATTGTGGTAAACTAAATATAATATACTAATATCATACACGATGCTCCAAGCAAAACACATATCATGTTGCAAATAAAAATATAGCTCCAAGTAAAGTTACCAATGAACGAAGACGAAAGAGGGGATGCCTTCCGGGGGCATCCCCAAGCTTAGGCTTTTTGCTATTCTTGAATATCTTGGGGTGCCATGGGAATCCCCAGGATTAGGCTTTTTCCACTCCTTATTCTATAGTCCATCAAATCTTTACCCAAAACTTGAAAACTTCACAACACAAAACTCAACAGGAAATCTCATAAGCTCCGTTAGTGAAAGAAAGCAACACCACCATATAAGGTACTGTAATGAACTCATTATTTATTATATTGGTGTTAAACCTACTTTATTTCAAGTTCTCTATGGTTCATACCACTTAATACTAGCCATAGATGCATCAAAATAAGCAAACAACACACGAAAGGCAGAATCTGTCAAAAACAGAACAGTCTGTAGCAATCTGTAACTAACACAAACTTCTGGAACTCTACAAATTCTACCAAAATAGGAAGTCCTGGAAAATTTGTTTATTGATCTACAGAAAAAAGAATCAATGCAAAAGCACGTTTCTGTGATTTATTAATTTTTTTCTTGTGAGCGCAAAGTTTCTGTTTTTTAGCAGAATCAAATTAACTATCATCACAGGTTATCCTATAGGTTCTACTTGGCACAAACACTAATTAAAACATGAAAACACATCTAAACAGAAATTAGATGCAAAATTTATTACTAAACAGAAACAAAAACAAAAAACACAAAGAAAATTGGGTTGCCTCCCAACTAGCGCTATCGTTTAACGCCCCTAGCTAGGCATAAAAGCGAAGATAGATCTAAGTAGTGCCATCTTTGGCACTTGATTCATAAGTAGCTCCCATTATAGATTCATAAGGTAATTTAATTTTATTTCTTGGAAAGTGCTCCATGCCTTTCCTTAATGGAAATTGGAATCTAATATTCCCTTCCTTCATATCAATAATCGCGCCAATTGTTCTAAGGAAAGGTCTACCAAGTATAATAGGGAAAGAAAGATTGCAATCTATATCAAGAACGATAAAATCTATCGGCACCAAATTTCTATTTGCAACAATGAGAACATCATTGATCCTTCCCATTGGCTTTTTAATGGTGGAATCCGCAAGGTGCAAATTCAAGGAGCAATCATCAAGATCATGGAAACCTAGAATATCACATAAAGTTTTCGGAATCGTGGAAACACTAGCACCCAAACCACACAAAGCAAAACATTCATGATCTTTAATTTTAATATTTATAGTAGGTTCCCACTCAACATTAAGTTTTCTAGGTATAGATACTTCCAAATTAAGTTTTTCATCATAAGATTGCATCAAGGCATCAACAATATGTTTGGTAAAAGCTTTATTTTGACTATAAGCATGAGGAGAATTAACAACGGATTGCAACAAGGAAATACAAATTTCTAAAGAACAATTATCATAATCAAATTCTTTGAAATCCGAGATAGTGGGTTCAATGCTATTTAAAGTCATGACCTCTCCAATCCCACTTTTACCAAATTTAGCATCAAGATCTAAAAACTCCGAATTATTGGGACGCCTTCTAACTAAAGTTGACTCATCTCCAGTACCATTATTATTAAGATTCATATTGCAAAACAAATATCTAATAGGAGACACATCAATAACTTTAAGATCTTCATCATTATTTTCATTGAACCTAGAAGAACACGCCTTTACAAAGCAATCTTTCTTAGCACACAATCTAGCGGTTCTTTCTTTGCACTCATCAATGGAAATTCTCATGGCTTTGAGAGACTCATTGATATCATTCTTAGGAGGAGTAGATCTAAGTTTAAGAGAATCAACATCAAGCGAAAGTATATCAACGTTCCTAGCCAAATCATCAACTTTGAGCAATTTTTCTTCAAGCAAAGCATTAAAATTCTTTTGAGACATCATAAATTCTTTCACACTATTCTCAAAATTAGAGGGCATCTTATTAAAATTACCATAAGAATTATTGTAGGAATTTCCATAATTATTAGAGGAATTACTAGGGAACGGTATAGGACTAAAGTTTCCTCTATAAGCATTGTTTCCAAAATTATTCCTACCATCAAAATTCACATCCATAGATTCATTATTATTCTCAATCAAAGTAGATAAAGGCATATCACTGGGATCAAGAGGAGTATTTTTAGTAGCAAATAACTTCATAAGTTCATCCATCTTTCCACTCAAAACATTAATTTCTTCTATATCATGCACTTTTTTACTAGTAGATCTTTCGGTGTGCCATTGAGAATAATTAGCCATAATATTATAAAAAATTGTAGCATCTCCTAAAGTGATTTCCATAAACGTGCCTCTGTTGGACCTTGAGAAGTAAGTCTAGAGGGGGGGGTGATTAGACTACTTGACCAATTAAAAATTATGCCTTTTCCCAATTTTAGTCTTTGGCAGATTTTAGCAATCTTAGCACAAGTCAAGCAATCTTCACACAATTCAAGCAAGCGTGCAAAGAGTATATGAGCAGCAGAAAGTAAAGCATGCAACATGCAATAATGTAAAGGGAAGGGTTTGGAGATTTCAAATGCAATTTGGAGACACGGTGATTTTTGAGCCGTGGTTCCGATAGGTGGAGCTATCGTACATCCACGTTGATGGAGACTTCAACCCACGAAGGGTAACGGTTGCGCGAGTCCATGGAGGGATCCACCCAAGAAGGGTCCACGAAGAAGCAACCTTGTCTATCCCACCATGGCCGTTGCCCACAAAGGACTTGCCTCACTAGCGGTAGATCTTCACGAAGTAGGCTATCTCCTTGCCCTTACAAACTCCTTGGATCAACTCCACAATCTTGTCGGAGGCTCCCAAGTGACACCTAGCCAATCTAGGAGACACCACTCTCCAAGAAGTAACAAATGGTGTGTTGATGATGAACTCCTTGCTCTTGTGCTTCAAATGATAGTCTCCCCAACACTCAACTCTCTCTCACAGGATTTGGATCTGGTGGAAAGAAGATTTGAGTGGAAAGCAACTTGGGGAAGGCTAGAGATCAAGATTCATATGGTAGGAATGGAATATCTTGGCCTCAACACATGAGTAGGTAGTTCTCTCTCAGAAATGGTAATTTGGAAGTGTAGGTTTGTTCTGATGGCTCTCTCTACGAATGAAGAAGAGGTGGAGGGGTATATATAGCCTCCACACAAAATCTAACCATTACACACAATTTACCAATCTCGGTGGGACCGAATCAACAAACTCGGTCAAACTGATTTAGTAAACAATGTGACCGTTAGGGTTTTCGGTGGGACCGAAATGCAACTCGGTAGGACCAATATGGTTAGGGTTAGGGCATAACATAATCTCGGTGAGACCTATTACACAAACTCGATGGGACCGATTTTGGTAATTAGCTCACCAGAGAGTTGGTCAGGCAAACTTGGTGGGACCGATTACTCCAACTCGGTGAGACTGATTTTGGTAATAAGTTAACTAGAGAGTTTGCATTGTAATCTTGGCAGTACCGATTGCTCAAACTCGGTGAGACCTATTTTGATAATGGACATACACAGAGAGATTACAATCCCATCTCGGTGAGACCGAGATCCCTATCAGTGAGACCGATTTGCCTAGGGTTTGTGGCAGTGGCTTTGACATCTGAACTCGGTGGCGCCGGATAGAAAGAATCGGTGGGGCCGAGTTAGACTTTTGGTTTAGGACATATGTGGATGTGGGAAAGTAGTTGAGGGCTTTGGAGCATATCACTAAGCACTGTGGAGCAAGAAACTCATTAGGCAACACCTCATCCCTTCTTGATAGTATTGGCTTTTCCTATAGACTCAATGTGATCTTGGATCACTAAAATATAAAATGAAGAGTCTTGAGCTTGAAGCTGAGCCAATCCTTTTTCCTCGACATCTTGAAGGAGTTCCACATCCTTTAGTCCATGCCACTCCATTTTTGAACTTGTCTAAAATATACTTGATAAAAGTGTTAGTCCAACAAGAGATATGTTGACATTAATTACCAAAACCACCCAGGGAGCACTTGTGCTTTCAATTTCCCCCTTTTTGGTAATTGATGACAACATACATCAAAGCTTTAGATAAAGATATAGAGAATAGCAAGTAAAGCTTTGGAAAGACATGTAACAAGCATAGGCTCCCCCTACATGTATGCAATCATGTGAATATGGAATATAAAAGCATGTGAATGCATGAACATGACAGAGTAGGCAATGTGTTACATGTATCTTGGCCATATGCATCAGAGCGAAGAATATTAAAAAAATACCTTTGTGCTCATGAGTCCTTCTTGCAAACAGTATGTACATCAGCAAGAATTCCTCATACACATGATTGTGATGCATATAATTACCTTGTGGTCTTGAGTTGGCATAGGATGGAATGAACCTGCATAAACAAGGTTAGATAACACAGATACACCTACTAGCCAGAGCAAACAGAAGGAACCACAAGAATACCAAGACTGGGATGACATGTAGAGAGTGAGTACTAAGTACCACATTGAATTAGACATGTCCCCGAAGGTAAAGATATGCAATGAATTTAAATGATTTCTTTCCCTTAGATACTGGGAGAAGATAGGGAACAGAAAATCAGAGCTGAAAGGAACAAATGAACAGAGCTAATGCAAATAAGCACATAAGAACATGTCTTTCCCCTCAAGAAGACATGTGGCATATCTCCTCTTGAACACTAAGCATCTAGGATCCTTGAGGATTACTCTCTTCTTGAGTATTCTCTCCCCCTGGAGATCTCTTTCTCCCCCCGTGGAAGTGATAATCTCTCTCTCCCTTTGGAAGTGATAAGCTTTGATGTCATCTCTCTCTCCCCCTTTGACATCAATTTCCAAGAAGGGCCTTCTGGAATTTGTCGTGAATGGGTTTGATCCTCGAGTCACAGCACAAAGCACTAATAAAAATGTGATGCTTGTAGAGGACAAGATTCATTGAGTAGAGCTGGATCATAAGTAAAGATGAATAAGTGGCAAAATGTTTTTCCTGTTGTGAAGTCGGTGGCACCGAGTGGTATGCTTCGGTTGCATCGAGAGGATTTGGTTGGATCAAAAACAACAAATCGGTGAAACCGAGTTCATCGCAGAGAAAACACTTGTCACCTCAGCTCACTAGATTAGTAAGATCTCACAATGATTTGCAAGGAATTAACTAAATGATATGCAATGAATTGGATGCAGGAAATGCAGAGCAAATAGAAAAGAAAGAAATCTAGATGAAGTTTTTTTTGAAAGGGGAAACAAACATGCATGAGACAAATGCAAGAGCACAGAAAAGAAAACGAGAGAACTTCATCTAGAATTGGTCGGCGACAAAGTCACATATGTTAGAGTATATTGACTTAGGAGTCAAGTGAGATCACTTTATCATAGGTCATACTCATCGTTTAAGCTCAAAATGGGGTTACCATTTTTCGTGTAAGCACCTTGATGTATTCACATCTTGTCGAGTTGCTTTAACTCATGACTCGGAGTAAAGCTTCTCTAAGATGCAATAACATACCTTGGGTGGTGGTGTTGATCATGTAGTTGAACTTGTGTGGGTTGCTCAAGGTTGATGTAGCTCATCAAGAGTTGGGAGCACCACTTGGAATTTGAGTTCATCTTCCTGCATGGGTTAGTTCTTGCAAGGAAGAGCACTTGTGTGTCCAAAATGACAATCATGAATTTCAACATAGAATTTGTCAAAGGATATGTTTGAATGGTTCCGTGCTTCCTTGTCTTCAACCACCATAGTGTAGAGTCTTGGTGATGTAGAGATTGCTTAAGATATGAGTAGGTTACAATCTCATGGAATTTGATAAAACCAAGTACCTACATGGGTTAGATGACATGCAAGATGCAAATATATCCAAGACATAAGATTATCATCATAAGAGAAACATTAAGGATTAGTCATAAGCTCATGTCTTGCATGTATCCAATGGAGTTTCTACTCCAAGTTTGAAGCATCAATGATGTTCAATTCTCCTCTTAACCTGCAAAACACTTTCTCATCAAGAGGTTTAGTGAAAATATCCGCTAATTGCTTTTTGGTGCGAACATGCTTAAGATTAATGTCACCCTTAGCAACATGATCTCGAATGAAATGATGACGAACTTCAATATGCTTAGTTCGAGAATGTTGCACGGGATTATGAGCAATTTTCGTAGAACTTTCATTGTCACAAAGCAATGGAACATGTTTCACATATATCCCATAATCTTTAAGAGTTTGGGTCATCCAAAGTAATTGAGCACAACATGAACCAGCAGCAATGTATTCCGCTTCGGCGGTGGATAAGGATACCGAGTTTTGTTTCTTGGAAGACCAAGACACAAGATATCTACCAAGAAATTGACAAGTACCCGAAGTGGACTTTCTATCAACCTTGTCTCCGGCATAGTCCGAGTCGGAGTAGCCAACAAGATCGAAAGAGGCCCTCTTAGGATACCAAATGCCAAAATTTGGTGTATGAATTAAATATCTCACTATCCTTTTCACAGCCTTAAGATGACATTCTTTAGGAGCAGCTTGATATCTTGCACACATGCACACACTTAGCATAATATCGGGACGTGAAGCACATAGGTATAACAATGAACCAATCATAGAGCGATAAACCTTTTGATCAACCGGTTCACCATCTTTGGTCAAATCAAGATGTCCACTAGTAGGCATGGGTGTAGACATACCTTTGCATTCTTGCATATTGAACTTCTTGAATAAGTCCTTAGTGTACTTCGTTTGAGAGACAAAAGTACCTTCCTTAGTTTGCTTGATTTGCAACCCAAGAAGAATTTGAGTTCACTCATCATTGACATCTCAAACTTCTCCGACATTAGCTTTCCAAACTTCTCACTAAAATGAGGGTTAGTTGATCCAAATATAATATCATCAACATAAATTTGGCATACAAATAATTCTCCATTAACCCTTTTAGTAAAAAGTGTAGAATCAATTTTCCCAATTTCAAATCCTTTTTCAATAAGGAACTTTGTTAAGCATTAATACCAAGCTCTAGGAGCTTGTTTAAGACCATAAAGAGCTTTGCGAAGTTTATAGACATGATTGGGTTTCTTAGGATTGATAAAGCCGGGAGGTTGTTTAACATAAACTTCCTCCTCTATTTCACCATTTAGAAAAGCACTTTTAATGTCCATTTGGTACAAGGTGATATCATGGTGATTAACATAGGCAAGTAAGATGCGAATGGACTCAAGTCTAGCAACGAGAGCATAAGTCTCACCATAGTCCATACCTTCGACTTGTGTGTAGCCTTGGGCGACGAGACATGCTTTGTTGCGAACTACTTGTCCATCTTCATCTTGCTTGTTGCGAAACACCCATTTGGTACCGATGATGTTGTGGTTATTGTCGGGCTTCTCAACCAATGTCCAAACTTGGTTTCTCTCAAAGTTGTGTAGCTCCTCATGCATAGCATTTGTCCAATCCGGATCTTCCAATGCTTCTTCGACCTTCATAGGTTCAATGCTAGAGATCAATGGATAGTTTTCACAAAAGTTAGCTAAACGAGTTTTAGAGCGAGTGATTCTCCCGGTTTGAATATCATTGTAGATTTGCTCGACGGGATGGTCTTTAGCAATTCTTGCTCGAACTCGTGAAAGCTTTTGCTTGGGTCTTGGTTGAACATCTTCTTTGTCTTCTTCTTCTTCTTCTTGGCCTTCTTCATTATTGGCGTTGTCGTTCTCTTGTCGTGATGGAGAAGGAGGTTGTTGACATTCTTGATGCACTTCCTCGTTTTCTTCATCTTGGTGTGTCCCACTTGTGGATGCTTCCGTATCAACTCTTGGTTCACCTTGTCGTGAAGTAGAAGCTTCCACTTGGACGGACAAGGTACTCTCCTTCACCTCCGTTGGACAAACCTTGCCAATAGACAAGTCTTGGATTGCTTCCGAGGGGTCTTTGTCTCCTACATCAATTGGCAATTGCTCTACTTGCGAGCCGTTAGATTCATCAAACTTCACATCTACCGTTTCTTCAACCTTTCGGGTGAAATTGTTGTAGACACGGCAAGTGTGAGAGTTTGAGCCATAACCAAGTAGGAAACCTTCATGAGACTTAGGAGCAAATTTAGAACGACGATGCTTATCAAGAATGTAGCACTTTGAGCTGAATACTCGAAAGTATCCAACTTGGGGTTTGTTACCGGTGAGGAGCTTGTATGTCGTCTTGCCGAGTAGCTTGTGAAGATACAAGCAATTTGTTGCATGAAAAGCTGTCTCAACCTCTTCTGCCCAAAAGTGCTTCGGCGTCTTGTACTCATCAAGCATCGTTCTAGCCATTTCGATGAGCGTCCGGTTCTGTCTCTCAACAACTCCATTTTGTTGATGTGTGTACGTAGCCGAGAACTCATGTGAAATCCCTTCTTCGTTAAGAAAGGTGTCCACGTTTGCGTTCTTGAACTCCGTTCCGTTGTCGCTGCGAACCTTCTTGATCTTCACTTCAAACTGATTTTGAGCCTTCCTGGCGAAGTTTTTGAAGACCTTTTGGACCTGCGATTTATCATCAAGAAAGAACACCCACGTAAATCTTGAAAAATCATCAACTATAACTAGACCAAAAGAATTTCCACCGAGACTTTTGTAAGCGTTTGGACCAAAGAGATCCATGTGAAGTAGCTCAAGTGGCCTCCTTGTGGTCATGATGTTCTGCACGGGATGCCTTCCTCCAACCTGTTTACCTGCTTGACAAGCACTGCAAAGTCTATCCTTATCAAATATGGCATCGTTAACACCAAGGATATGATTCCCTTTAATAAGCTTGTCAAGGTTTCTCATGCCAACGTGACCTAGTCGTCTATGCCATAACCAACCTTTAGAGGATTTAGCACTAAAGCAAGTTCTAGGTTGAGCCTTTTTAGTGAAATCAACAATGTAAAGATCACCTCTACATATACCGGTAAAGAGCATTTTATGATTGTCTCTATGAAACACTTGGCAATCTACTTCAGTAAATAGGACATTGAAACTGAAATCAGCAAGTCTAGATACTGAAAGTAAATTGTAGCCAAGAGATTCAACGACCATAACATTCTGAATTGAGCTATCATGTGAGATGGCCACCTTACCAAGGCCAACCACCTTACCCTTTGAGTTGTCACCGATAGTGACATACTTTCGAGGACTATCGTTTTCAGCAAGCTCACAAAACATGTCTTTATCTCCGGTCATGTGATCGGTACATCCACTGTCAAGAACCCATTCCTTTCCTCCTGCCATATATCCCCTAAGGTTTGCCATAAGACCAAAGTGTCTCATTGCATCATCGAGATCAAAGTCATCATCATCATCCTCATCATAGTATCCATGTTCAACATCGTCATGTGGTGGATCAATTCCTAGTGAGAGTGATTCATTAGTATGAGTTTGACAATAATCTCCTCTATGAATTCTAGTAGCTTCGGAAATAATATTGCTAATAATTCCAACATTTCCTTTGGCACGCATAAGATTTGGAAGTTCAAATAGACAATTACCAAACATAGGATCATTGGAATTCATCTTAGTCAAGGCAATAGACTTATGAAGAATTTCATCCAGATTTTTCAAAGAATAATCAGGAAATCGTTCCTCAAGAAATTTCCATATAGTGTAGGAACACTCAAGAGTAGGCAGTTTTCCAATCAAGTTTCTAGGCAAGCCTCTAGTGATAAGATTAACAATTCTAACATTCATAATCATGTCAATAGACTCATCAAGGGTAGGATGCATAGGATCAACATGAGGTGCACAAGGACTAGCGATGTACTTGTTCAAATGATATTGATTGAAGATTACAAGCATCTCATTTTTTCACTCATGAAAATACTCTCCATCAAGTATAGGCACTCTATGTCTAAGACTCCCCAAAGTAGACTCATCCATCTTCCTCCAATGGTTATTAAACCAAGGCAATGGAGAGCAAAGCTCTGATACCACTTGCGGGACCTTGAGAAGTAAGTCTAGAGGGGGGTGATGAGACTACTTGACCAATTAAAAATTATGCCTTTTCCCAATTTTAGTCTTTGGCAGATTTTAGCAATCTTAGCACAAGTCAAGCAATCTTCACACAATTCAAGCAAGCATGCAAAGAGTATATGAGCAGTGGAAAGTAAAACATGCAACATGCAAGAATGTAAAGGGAAGGGTTTGGAGATTTCAAATGCAATTTGGGGACACGGTGATTTTTGAGCCGTGGTTCCGATAGGTGGAGCTATCATACATCCACGTTGATGGAGACTTCAACCCACGAAGGGTAACGGTTGCGAGAGTCCATGGAGGGCTCCACCCAAGAAGGGTCCACGAAGAAGCAACCTTGTCTATCCCACCATGGCCGTCGCCCACAAAGGACTTGCCTCACTAGCGGTAGATCTTCATGAAGTAGGCTATCTCCTTGCCCTTACAAACTCCTTGGATCAACTCCACAATCTTGTCGGAGGCTCCCAAGTGACACCTAGCCAATCTAGGAGACACCACTCTCCAAGAAGTAACAAATGGTGTGTTGATGATGAACTCCTTGCTCTTGTGCTTCAAATGATAGTCTCCCCAACACTCAACTCTTTCTCACAGGATTTGGATCTGGTGGAAAGAAGATTTGAGTGGAAAGCAACTTGGGGAAGGCTAGAGATCAAGATTCATATGGTAGGAATGGAATATCTTGGCCTCAACAGATGAGTAGGTAGTTCTCTCTCAGAAATGGTAAGTTGGAAGTGTAGGTTTGTTCTAATGGCTCTCTCTACGAATGAAGAGGAGGTGGAGGGGTATATATAGCCTCCACACAAAATCTAACCATTACACACAATTTACCAATCTCGGTGGGACCGAATCAACAAACTTGGTCAAACCGATTTAGTAAACAATGTGACCGTTAGGGTTTTCGGTGGGACCGAAATGCAACTCGGTAGGACCGATATGGTTAGGGTTAGGGCATAACGTAATGTTGCTGAGACCGATTACACAAACTCGGTGAGACCGATTACACAAACTCGGTGGGACCGATTCTGGTAATTAGCTAACCAGAGAGTTAGTCAGGCAAACTCGGTGGGACCGATTACTCAAACTCGGTGGGACCAATTTTGGTAATATGTTAACCAGAGAGTTTGCATTGTAATCACGGTAGTACCGATTGCTCAAACTCGGTGAGACCGATTGTGATAATGGACATACACAGAGAGATTACAATCCCATCTCGGTGAGACCAAGATCCCTATCAGTGAGACCGATTTTCCTAGGGTTTGTGGCAGTGGCTATGACATGTGAACTCGGTGACGCCGGATAGAAAGAATCGGTGGGGCCGAGTTAGACTTTTGGTTTAGGACATGTGTGGATGTGGGAAAGTAGTTGAGGGCTTTGGAGCATATCACTAAGCACTTGAAGCAAGAAACTCATCAAGCAACACCTCATCCCTCCTTGATAGTATTGGCTTTTCCTATAGACTCAATGTGATCTTGGATCACTAAAATATAAAATGAAGAGTCTTGACCTTGAAGCTTGAGCCAATCCTTTGTCCTCAACATCTTGAAGGAGTTCCACATCCTTTAGTCCATGCCACTCCATTTTTAAACTTGTCTGAAATATACTTGATAAAAGTGTTAGTCCAACAAGAGATATGTTGACATTAGTTACCAAAACCACCCAGGGAGCACTTGTGCTTTCAGCCTCCCGCGGCCGTATCTAAAAGATTTCTAGAAGCAAAGTTTAATCCGGCATAAAAATTTTGTATGATCATCCATAAATTCAAACCATGAGTAGGGAAATTGCGAATCATCAATTTCATTCTTTCCCAAGATTGGGCAACATGCTCATGATCGAGTTGTTTAAAATTCATAATATTGTTCCTAAGAGTGATAATCTTAGCGGGAGGAAAATATTTAGAGATAAAAGCATATTTGCACTTGTTCCAAGAATCAATACTATTTTTAGGCAAAGATGGAAACCAAACTTTAGCACGATCTCTAAGTGAAAGCGGAAAGAACTTCAATTTAACAATATCATTATCTGTATCTTTCTTCTTTTGCATATCACATAAATCAACAAAGTTGTTTAGATGAGTAGCGGCATCTTCACTTGGAAGGCCGGTGAATTGATCTTTCATAACAAGATTCAGCAAAGCAGTATTGATTTCACAAGAATCAACATCATTAAGAGGAGCAATCGGAGTACTAAGGAAATCATTATTATTGGTATTGGAGAAATCATGCAATTTGGTATTATCTTGCGCCATGGCAACAAGTAATCCAGCACACAAGCAAACAGAAAAAGGCAAGCGAAAAAAGAGAGGAGAAGATTGGGAAAGAGAGGGAGAATAAAACGGCAAGGGTGAAGTGGGGGAGAGGAAAATGAGAGGCAAATGGCAAATAATGTAAATGCGAGGGAGATGAGTTTGTGATGGGTACTTGGTATGTCTTGACTTGAGAGAAGATGTCCCTGGCAACAGCGCTAGAAATCCTTCTTGCTACGTCTTGAGCTTGCGTTGGTTTTCCTTGAAGAGGAAAGGGTGACACAGCAATAGTAGCGTGAGTATTTCCCTCAGTTTTTGAGAACCAAGGTATCAATCCAGTAGGAGTCTCCTCAAAAGTCCCACGCACCTACACAAACAAACAAAGAACTCGCAACCAATGCGATAAAGGGGTTGTCAGTCCCTTCACGGCCACTTGCGAAAGTGAGATTTGATAGAGATAGTATGATAAGATAAATATATTTTTGGTATTTTATTATATAGATTGGAAAAGTAAAGATGCAAATAAAAGTAGATTGAAAGCTTATATGATAAAAGATAGACCCGGGGGCCATAGGTTTCACTAGTGGCTTCTCTCAAAATAGCATAAGTATTACGGTGGGTGAACAAATTACTGTCGGGCAATTGATAGAAAAGCAAATAATTATGAGACTATCTAAGCATGATCATGTATATAGGCATCACGTACGCGACAAGTAGACCGACTCATGCCTGCATCTACTACTATTACTCCACACATCGACCGCTATCCAGCATGCATCTAGAGTATTAAGTTCATAAGAACAGAGTAACGCATTAAGAAAGATAACATGATGTAGAGGGATAAACTCACGCAATATGATATAAACCCCATCTTTTTTTCCTCGATGGCAACAATACAATATGTGCCTTGCTGCCCCTGCTATCACTGGGAAAGGACACCACAAGATTGAACCCAAAGATAAGCACTTCTCCCATGGCAAGTGTCGGTGTCAAAACCGGCGGATCTCGGGTAGGGGGTCCCGATCTGTGCGTCTAGGTGGATGGTAACAGGAGACAAGGGACACAATGTTTTACCCAGGTTCGGGCCCTCTTGATGGAGGTAAAACCCTATGTCCTGCTTGATTAACATTGATGATGTGTGTTACAAGAGTAGATCTACCACGAGATCAAGGAGGCTAAACCCTAGAAGCTAGCCTATGGTATGATTATTGTTCGTCCTACGGACTAAAGGCATCCGGTTTATATAGACACAGGATAGGGCTAGGGTTACACAGAGTCGGTTACAATGGTAGGAGATCTGCATATCCGTATCGCCAAGCTTGCCTTCCACGCCAAGGAAAGTCCCATCCGGACACGGGACGAAGTCTTCAATCTTGTATCTTCATAGTCTTGGAGTCTGGCCTATGATGATAGTTCAGCTATCCGGACACCCCCTAGTCCAGGACTCCCTCAGTAGCCCCTGAACCAGGCTTCAATGACGACGAGTCCGGCGCGCATATTGTCTTCGGCATTGCAAGGCGGGTTCCTCCTCCGAATAATTTGTAGAAGATTGTGAACACCAGGATAGTGTCCGGCTCTGCAAAATAAATTCCACGTACCACCGTAGAGAGAATAATATTACACAAGTTCAATCTGCTGACGTATTTGGTGGCATGACGTCACACCACTACCAAGCCTTTACTCGAATTGTTTTTATTGTACCACCTCAGCGCGTTTAGCGAAGCGGTTTCCTTGGCACGTCTTGTTGAAGTAGAGATCGTGTTCCCCTTATTTCGGGATTCCCATCAATACGGACGTGGGTAACCCAACCACGCCATTGATTGCGGCGCTTGGGAGATAAGAGAGTTTTATCAGGCCGGTGGGGACACATGTTTTTGTCCGCCCATATAAGGGGATAAAGATCCAACCCTTTTACCTGTGCCTTCTTCCTCTTTGGCTTATCCATCTCCGCGAACTCGAGCTCCAGTGCCCAAGTCCGCACATCTCACCTCAACCTTCTCCAACTATGTCCGGAGCGGGAGGCAAGTGGATGGCCTCCTCCGTCACGGAGGGGCACATCCAGAAGCTGCACAGCGCCGGATATTTGTCCAGCAACATCGCGCATCGGCTTCCCGATGAGGGAGAGCTCATCCCCACCCCCAGGCCCCATGAGAGGGTAGTATTTCTTCCCCATTTCCTCCGCGGACTGGGCTTCCCACTCCATCCCTTTGTCCGGGGGCTCATGTTCTACTACAGCCTGGATTTCCATGATCTGGCCCCGAATTTCATCCTCAACATCTCGGCGTTTATCGTCGTGTGTGAGGCCTTCCTCTACATCCAGCCCCACTTCGGCTTGTGGCTCAAGACCTTCAATATCAAGCCGAAGGTTGTGAAGGGCAGCCAAGCGGAGTGCGGAGGCGCCATGGTGGACAGGATGTCCAACGTTACTTGGCTGAGGGCACTTTCGTGGAAACCATTAAGGGGTGGCAATCGGGGTGGTTCTCCATCATCGAGCCGCGTGACCCCGAATGGGGCAGCGGCCCCTGAATTCAGATCTGGCATCCCCACCCGGCTCACCTCCTGGAAAGAGAGCGGCCGGACATGGGGTGATTCGGAGGAGCTGACTGGACTGCAAGCCTGCGTCCAAAAGCTAGTGGACAAGAAGCTCAAGCTTGTCAACGTAGTCCAGGTCATGCTCATCCGCCGGATCCTCCCGTGCCAACGATGGGGCTTCAACATGTGGGAGTTCGATCCGGCACAGCACCAGACTTTGAGCGGGCTCTTCGACACTACGTACGAATATGTCTGGAAGGTGCTGTTCAAGGGCGCCGAGGCTCCCGCATCCGCTACCGAAGATTGCGGATTCAGCTCGCAGCGTCCGGCTGACGAGGTAAGCGATTTTGTCCTTTACGGGATGCTTGTTTTCCATAGTTTGACTCTATGCGGGATCTAAACTCCCTATCCTTTGACAGGAGTGGCTGACGAAGGCCGAACAGACTATCTGTCCGACCCCATTGCCAGAGGACCCAGTGGACGCCCGCTTAACGGGGCTGCTGGCTCGGGCACCCCACGTGGTGCCGGAGAAGAAGGCCAAGAAGAAGGCCATGGGCACTCGGAAGAGTTCCCGTTTTCAGGTGTTATCGGATGATGACTCCGAGGCCGACTCCTCTCACAAAGGCGAGGAGGAGAAGAAGAAAGCCTCTCCCCCAGCGGGGGGAGGGAGGAAAAGGAAGGCCTCCCCAACGAGGGAGGCCGAAGGGTCCAAGAAGGGAAAAACTCTTTCCCCGGACTGCTCTGCCAACGCCGGTGATGATGACGAGGACTGGCCCCCAAGGGCCAAGCCCCTGGCGAGATCTTAAGTATCCGGACTCCCGAATAACTTCACGATTTTTTCTTTTTGCCACATAATGTCTTTCTAATGCCGCATACAACCCTGTAGTCCGCCCAAGGATGATCTTCCCGCTTCATCGAGAGGGTCCTTAGGTGCGTCGGATATGGATTCTCTTCCGACCGCGTCCACCCCCCGTGATGCAGACAATGCCGAGGTGGGATCCTGGGAAGGGACCCACCAGAAGGAGGAGGCCCCGGAGGTCTCGCAGGACAACCTCCCGGACTTTGCACCGGACTCGGCCCCGGAACCCATAGTGGCTCCGGAGTCCGGCGGGCGGCCCCTTCGTAAGAAGGGCAAGACCGTGACGCCGGCAGCCTCCGTCCAACCGGAGGCTCCGGATAGCTTGCTGGAGGCGCTCAATGGCGCCTCCGTCGAAGAGGAACACCGCACTGTTATGAGTGCGGTGATTCAGAAGGTTCAGCTCGCCAAGAGCGGGCTGACCGAATCCTGCAGCGGCCTTCTAACAGGCTTTGAGGTAAGAATTTTGATATATGTAAAATAGTACCGCATAGACAGTAGCCCCTGATGCTCGGTTCGGTGTTCGGAAAGAAAATTCGGACTGAGGATCTAAAAAGATATACGCAGGAGTCATAAAAAATATGTCAATATGGGATTGCAGGCTGCGCTGCTGACCTCTGCCGCACTGACTGCGGAGGTCAATACTTTGAAGCAAAACCTCGAGCAGTCCGAGAACGAGCTCGGTCGTGCCAAGAAGCAGCTCAAGGACAAGGAAGGTGAGTAAAACCTTATTAAAATTGTACCTTACACAAAAGGATTTTGGTTGCAAAAAGAATGACAAGAATAACGTGGGTATTGCAGGGGCCACTAACGAGGTGGCGACCCTGAAGGAGGCGGTGGCCGCGGCCGAAAGTAATGCGGCCGCGGAGTGCACTGAGCGAGAGAAGCAGGAGGCGCGGGTGGCGGAGGTACAGCAAGAGCTCCAGGATCTCATGTCACATCCCCAGTTTACGCCTTGCTTGTCTTTGCCTTATCATCCATGCATCATGTCTAAATTTATTTGAAACTTGAAATGGGGATGCTTAAACCCTAGCACCAAATGATTTCAACTAGGGTAAAAATTAAATCTTTTCAATGAACCCAAAATGCCTTCATAAATGTCCATCATTTTTGAATTGGTCTAGAACCTCTGCCAAAAATGATGCACATATTTTTAGGCCATTCTGGATTTTTGAATTAACCCATATTGTATTTGAATTGGGGCATTTAAATACTATAAATATTTTTTAAATGCTCCAACAATCTTGGAATTAGTTGAGGGCCTCTGGAATAATTCATTTAGTGCCCATAACTATTTCCAGAATTTTTAATAGTGGTTTGGTTTGAAAACCAAATTAAAACAAATTTGCATAAATAGAAAACAATAAATAAAAGCAGAGAGCAGAAACTTACCTGAGCTTACCTGGCAGCCCACCCGCAGCCCAACACTGTGCAGCCCAGCAGCGGCCCAGCCCACCAGGCGCCCCCCCTGTCGCCTTCCTCCTCGTGCCAGTAGGCAGAGGAGGGACACCGCGACACCGCCGAGCTCGCCACGCCACCTCCCTCCTTGCCTGCCTCACCGAGGCGCCTCGAAGCCCTCCTCGGCATCGCTCTGGACCCCTGACCCCCTCACTCTCCCGTGTACCTCTCCCCTCTCTCCCTGCCTCTCTCCCTCGCCATTCCCCATCTCACCGAGCGCAGCCGTGGCCGCCGACTAGAACCACCGCGGCCACAGGCCCTCCCTCGCCTCACCGACGTGTCCATGGCCTCTGCCTCGACCTACTCTTCCTCCTCACCGCGCCAAGTGATGCCGGGAGCCCTGCAGTGGCGCCGACACCGTCGTCTTCAACCTTCGGCTCCGAGATCGCCGGAGATGCTTTGACGCCGTCCGTGCCTCCCCGAGCTCAACGACCGCAACAGAAGACTCGCCGTGAGCCCCGCCATCTTCCCCCCCCCCCTCTCCCGCGTTCATTTGCATGCTCTAGCCATGCTAGCCACCGGACCCGAGAGCTCACCGCCGCTGCGCTCGTCGTCGCCGGCGAATAGGCTAGCCACCATCGCGTACGAGCAGAGCACTGCTACGTGCTCAGCACGTTCCCAAAAACCCAACACCACCACCATCTAGTCCTCCCGCGCACCGCAGCATCGTTGCCGAGCTTGTCCGAGCTCCGGCCGCCGCACTTGCCATCGCCGCCGTCGCTACGGTCCACTCAAGCGCGAGTTGATGGCTCCGCTGGATGCGGACGATCACCAGCTTCTCGCCAAGCCAAACCGCCGCTCGTTTCGTCGCCCGTGATGCATTCCCGAACCGCGCCGCCGTCTTGGGCCTCGCCGGCGTCATGTCACCGGTGGGTTTGACCCCCACTGACCGTTGACCGGTGGGCCCAGTTTGACCCTTGGGTCCATCACAGGTGGGGCCCGCCCTGCTAACTAAACCATGATTAGCGCTAACTAAATTTAGTTAGTTTAACTAACTATTGACAGACGGGACCCACTGGCCAGTTTGACCCGGACCGTGCCTTGTTGACCTGCTGACGTCATGATGATGTCAGGCTGACGCAGTAAGTCATTTTCTGGATTTAAGTTAATTCAGGAAATTCCAGAAAATAGTATAAACTTCTAAAATTAATAGAAATTCCACCGTAACTCCAAATTAAATAATTTATATATGAAAAATGATCAGAAAAATCAATTCTATCCATCTGCACTAGTTTCATGCATGTTTAAACAACTTAACCTTGCTGTTTAGTGAAAAACATGATAAGGCACCATTTAGTTTGAATTTGGGGTTGAACCTTTGGCTCAATATGACCCAAATCCATCTGGTTGTAATTGCATTAGGCCAACTCACTCATATTGCCATGTCATGAGCATGCATCATATTGTGCATTGCATTGATTGTATTTCTTCTCTGTTGCCGGTATCTGTCCCCTCTCGGTAGACGATGTTCCGACTTTGTGATCATTGACACTGATGAAGACTCAATGCTATCTTTAGAAGTGCCAGGCAAGCAAAACCCCCTTATTCATTCCGATACAATCCCACTCTCTTGCTCCTGCTCTCTTTTACTGCATTAGGACAATAACGATTCAACTGTTACTTGTTGCGGTAGCTGAATCCCTTTATCCTTTGCATGACCTGTCATTGCCACAGTAAATAGATGAAACCCACTAGCATGAGTAGGAGTTGTTTGAGCCCTGCTATGCCTACTCATTCATGTTTGTTTGTCATGCCTGCTATTGCTTAGAGTTGTGTCAGGTCTGATTCATCCGGGATGAATCAGAGGTGTGTGAACATGTCCTACGGTGTGTGAGCTAAGCATGTGAACACGATTTGGTAAAGGTAGCGGTGAGAGGCCATGTAGGAGTACATGGTGGGTTGTCTCATTGCAGCCGTCCTCAGGAACTGAGTTCTGTGTTTGTGATCCATGATTCAGCTACTACCACGCATTGGGCCCGAAACCAATGGACCCTCTCGGCTTCTTAATCACCCTTGTCCTCTGTCCAGGAGTTGCAAGTAGTTTCTGGTGTTTGTAGTTTGCTGGAGGCCGTGGGCAGCGCTGACCGGAGGGGTGGGCTGTGATGCGGTAGGCACGTGGCCGGGTATACCGGGCGCCCGTTTGGTGTCACGGAACCTTGTACACATCGTTTGGGGCTATGAGCGAAACCCCGGCTAGATCTCCTCATGGATGGAACCCGAATAGGTGATAAACCTGGAGTAGAGACTTGAGTGTTTAGGTAGGCCGTGGCCGACACCCACGTTGGGCTTCCGCTTGAAGGTTGCCGAGTACATGTCGTGTAAACGGCGGTAAGTGGTGAGAGCGTGTGTGAAGAAGTACACCCCTGCAGGGTTAACATCATCTATTCGAATAGCTGTGTCCGCGGTAAAGGACTTCTGGGTTGCCTGTACAGTTCATAGACAAGTGAAAGTGGATACTCTAAAATACGCAAGATAAGCGTGAGTGCTATGGATGGTGTTCTCGTAGGGAGACGGGAGTGGATCCATAGTGGTGTATTGGTTGGTGAATATGTGGACTCCTGTGCGCCACCTCAAAAGAATTACTTGCAGTCATAGTTCAGGATAGCCACCGAGTCAAAGCTGGCTTGCTGCAGTTAAACCCCACCATCCCTTTGTTGATAATGATGCATATGTAGTTAGTTCTGATGTAAGTCTTGCTGGGTACATTTGTACTCACGTTTGCCTATTTTATGTTTTTGCAGAGAGACGTCAGTCTCGCTAGTAGTTCCGCGTGGTCTTCGACGTTTAGCTTCTTACCTCAGCTACGATCTTGTGCCCTCGGCAGGATCGGGTAGACAGTCACGCTTCTCAGCCTTTTTCATTTATAGATGTCTATACTCAGACATGATAGCTTCCGCTTGTGTTTTGACTTGTATGCTCTGAATGTTGGGTCATGAGACCCATGTTTGTAATATCTCGCTCCTCGGAGTCTATTAAATAAAATACTTGAGTTGTAGAGTCATGTTGTGATGCCATGTTGTATTTGCACATATCGAGCATATTGTGTGTATCTTATTGAAATGCTTGGTATGTGTGGGATCTGACTATCTAGTTGTTTATCCTTAGTAGCCTCTCTTACCGGGAAATGTCTCCTAGTGTTTCCACTGAGCCATGGTAGCTTGCTACTGCTCCGAAATACTTAGGCTGGCCGACATGTGTCCTTCTTCGTTCCTGTGTCTGTCCCTTCGGGGAAATGTCACGCGGTGTTTACCGGAGTCCTGCTAGCCTAGTTGCTACAGCCCGGATTCACTCGCTAATGACCGACACGTTCGTTGCTGGGTCATGTATGCCTGTCCCTGTAAGTTTGTGCCACTTTGAGTTTACGACTAGCCATGTCAGCCCGGGCTCCTTATCATATGGATGCTAGCGACACTATCATATACGTGTGCCAAAAGGCGCAAACGGTACCAGGCAAAGGTAAGGCGACACCCATGGGGATACCATGCGTGAGGCCGCAAAGTGATATGAGGTGTTACATGCTAGATCGATGTGGCATTGAGTCAGGGTCCTGACAGCGTTGGTATCAGAGCTTGACTGCCTGTAGGATTACCAAGCCAACCGGTCGAAGTTGAGTCTAGAAATGCTTTAGTTATATGTAGGGGAATTGATTGTGGGATGGGAACGTAAGGCTCTTTTTACTCCTTATACCTCATGGCCTTCTGATCTGAGTCAACCTCTTCTCTTCTACGGGGCTTAAGAACTAGGCTTCTCATCTATCTACTAGGATGACGAGTTACTATGTTAGAGACTTATAGGATTGATAGTTTCAAGCCTCAATTCAGTTTCTACTACTTTTGATATGTTCTCAGTTGAACCAGAACCTTGATATGATGTTGTTAAGTGACTATGCATATCCTTGTGAATGTCTCAAATCTTTTCTGAGCATTTACAGCCGTTATGCTGTCCGAGTCATCCCAGGTTTCTAAATAGTCTGATGCGTTTGCAAAATTATTTCTTCCCGTTTCGATGTCTCTTTGGGCCAGATTAACCACACTAATCGGTGAGTTGAGGTACTCTGTTGCCTTGACATATATGTTGGAGTTATTATTATGACCCTAGGTGTCCTAGAGTGTCACTAGTAATCTTAACCATGCTTTGTTCCCCCAGTGTGATGATTCTGGCCACCATTCTTGAAAGCATCTCGTGATGCTACTTAGGAGTAGGTATTCTATTCCTGGGTTCTTGAACCCGAGATTCACTCTACTTACTTCATGTTGATAGTGTTTGCTAGTTCCTTTAGGTTATTAGTAACCTTGCGATAGTCCTCGAGGTCCATGGTATTTCCTTCTTCCAAATACCATGAACCATTCAGGCAGAAGTTATTTGAACCAAAAGATCACAATCAGATTACTCTTGAGGAGTTCTCTATTCATAAATCATGACTCTGCCAGTCCTACCTCTCTGCATAGGTTATCCGGAAGAAACATGTTGAACTTGGTTCAACATACTAACCTATATATCCACAACTCAGAAAATCGTATGTTCTTTTGGGTTGTCACCTGACCGCTATGTTGGGTTCGTGATCAAGTTGGTTTTTCATAAACCACCCCTTCTCCAAATATCTATGTTGGATACCCCTGAGCTAGTTGGTTGAGCTAGACAACAACTTGGAGAGTTGGAAGATGAAAGCTTGTCCCTCTTAGTTCATTTCCATAGGGATATCCTTGCATTTGTGTGTTTGTTGAAGAAAGATGATATCTTCATCGATTGATCCTCGTGATCAGTTGTCGGTGCTATGTCTTATCTAATCCTTAATTTGATTATGGGCTATCATCAAATCAAATCAGAACCAACAATGTTCTTAATGTTGTCTTACTCGTGGTTGATCCCTCGAGCATACACCATTATATCTTTTGGGTCTGACCAATGCTATCACTTGTTCACATAATTATGGAATTCCATCTTCATGGAAACCTGAATGAATTGTTGTTGAGCCCATCAGCAACACTGTTATCTTCTCCATGATTTATGTTGAACATCCAGCTAGTATTGGAAACTTTATAAGCATTATATTCATGTTCCGTTCATGAAGAATATGCTTGGACGGAAGAAGTGAGTCCCTCTAATTCATGTGCACTTGATGCAAGTTGCCGCCATGAATTTGAGAAGGCTTGTTTTACCTCCTCTAGAATCATCCCAAGTCAGTCATGCATGTGCGAAGTATTCTACGGTTTGATAGACTGATCATCTTCGTTCCAAATGAACTCCGTATCACACTAAGCCACTGATTGATTTGTTCAAGGAAAAGAAGTCTAGCGCACGTAAAGACTTCGAAATCCTTGATGATGGTTCCCCACCTGAACTCGGTAGTGTTTTATTATAAGACTACTACGTGGTCATGCTTGTCTCGGACAACGTGTTCATATGTTTGTAGCAGAACCAGCTCATGTTTTGGAGCTTACTACCGTAGTCCATTTCCCGAGAATCTTGCAACGCCGTCTCGTCGATTTGTGTTGCAAACTTTCATTTTTCTTTCTAGACTTGATAAGTCTGGAATATTCTGACACCAACCAGATCTGAATCTCAGGCAGATGTGATGGTTGGAACATTTCCCAAGAACTATAATATTGGTCTCGCGATAACCGGTAAAGTGGTTGTCGTCGCCAACACACCCCGCCGGAAGACCTATTATTGTAGTATCTTGATTGAAGAAGTTGGCCACCTCCCCATAAGGACTTCGTAGGATTTACTCCCTAGCTATGCCTTATGATTTTTGTGTTTCCGAAGTACGACCCTTACTTGATGTTCTAGATACCAGACCATTTCAAGGAATGGGATACGCTAGTACATCAAGGAGAACCTTAGAAGCGGAGTGCTAAATGTCTCTCGGTCGATCATCCAGATTTCGTCCCCTTGGCCTCGCTAAGGTGAAATCTGAGAAAGTGTTATCCTCCTTTGCATCTGCATCGTCCATCGCTATTCATCATGGTAGTATGTTGTGTTGTCAGCACCCTTGACATGGATGTTGGTAAAACCTTGATGATTATGGAAATGCTCAAGTTCTTGAGAGCACGCACAAGCGCTAGGTGTTACCATCGGCACTAACTGGGATTGCTCTCAGTTCCCTCGGTTATGCTATAACTTTTCAAACAGTGGACTCACTCTCTACTGTTGAGCTTCTCCCCAGTTACTAAAAACACCCCTTGTGTTGTTTTCAACAAGGTAATCCACATCATCCATTCTAGTCCGAGTATGTCATTCTACCGAACCCCTCTAAACGATCGCTCGAGAATTGCCCTAAGTTGGTATAAAGAGTCTCAATGATCTTGAATCAAAGGTAATTCTTTTTGCCACTTAAGGGGTGATCCTATGAGTCACCTCCTCTAAGATGTCTCGTTATGGTATCATGGCAACTTAACTCCTCGCTGCGCTGACAACCGTTCACCACCTTCTTAAGTGTGGAATTGTAGTCTACCTGGTAAACCTCCGTCATCTGTTCCACTCCATTCCTCTAGAGGTGTGCTTCGTCTCTCAGCTCGAGAGATGTTGCTATGTCCCATTCCGTGAGTTAATCCTGAGTTGTTCGACCTTCGAGAAGAACGATTCTTTTAGAGTTTTTCCTTTCCTCTCGTTGTTATGTTAGTTGGAGTTCTCAGAGCAAGACTTCGAGACAATGATGGTGAATGAATCAATGTTCATTTGAAGTGCAACCTGGATCGTGAAGATTGTGTTAGTTTGCGCTTCCCTTTCATCTTGCCCTACGCTTGAATCTCGGGACGAGATTCTTGTTTAGTGGGGGTGAGTTGTCACATCCCCAGTTCAGGCCTTGCTTGTCTTTGCTTTATCATCCATGCATCATGTCTAAATTTATTTGAAACTTGAAATGGGGGGTGTTGAACCCTAGCACCAAATGAATTCAACTAGGGTAAAAATTAAATCTTTTCAATGAACCCAAAATGCCTTCATAAATGTCCATCATTTTTGAATTGGTCTAGAACCTCTGCCAAAAATGATGCACATATTTTTAGGCCATTCTGGATTTTTGAATTAACCCATATTGTATTTGAATTGGGGCATTTAAATACTATAAATATTTTTTAAATGCTCCAACAATCTTGGAATTAGTTGAGGGCCTCTGGAATAATTCATTTAGTGCCCATAACTATTTCCAGAATTTTTAATAGTGGTTTGGTTTGAAAACCAAATTAAAACAAATTTGCATAAATAGAAAACAATAAATAAAAGCAGAGAGCAGAAACTTACCTGAGCTTACCTGGCAGCCCACCCGCAGCCCAACACTGTGCAGCCCAGCAGCGGCCCAGCCCACCAGGCGCCCCCCCTGTCGCCTTCCTCCTCGTGCCAGTAGGCAGAGGAGGGACACCGCGACGCCGCCGAGCTCGCCACGCCACCTCCCTCCTTGCCTGCCTCACCGAGGCGCCTCGAAGCCCTCCTCGGCATCGCTCTGGACCCCTGACCCCCCTCACTCTCTCGTGTACCTCTCCCCTCTCTCCCTGCCTCTCTCCCTCGCCATTCCCCATCTCACCGAGCGCAGCCGTCGCCGCCGACTAGAACCACCGCGGCCACAGGCCCTCCCTCGCCTCGCCGACGTGTCCATGGCCTCCGCCTCGACCTACTCTTCCTCCTCACCGCGCCAAGCGACGCCGGGAGCCCTGCAGTGGCGCCGACACCGTCGTCTTCAACCTTTGGCTCCGAGATCGCCGGAGATGCTTTGACGCCGTCCGTGCCTCCCCGAGCTCAATGACCGCACCAGAAGACTCGCCGTGAGCCCCGCCATCTTCCCCCCCCCTCTCCCGCGTTCATTTGCATGCTCTAGCCGTGCTAGCCACCGAACCCAAGAGCTCACCGCCGCTGCGCTCATCGTCGCCGGCGAATAGGCTAGCCACCGTCGCGTACGAGCACTGCTACGTGCTCAGCACGTTCCCAAAAACCCAACACCACCATCCTCTAGTCCTCCCGCGCACCGCAGCGTCGTTGCCGAGCTTGTCCGAGCTCCGGCCGCCGCACTTGCCATCGCCGCCGTCACTACGGTCCACTCCAGCGTGAGCTGATGGCTCCGCTGGATGCGGACGAGCACCAGCTTCTCGCCAAGCCAAACCACCGCTCGTTTCGTCGCCCGTGCTGCGTTCCCGAACCGCGCCGCCGTCTCGGGCCTCGCCGGCGTCATGTCGCCGGTGGGTTTGACCCCCGCTGACCGTTGACCGGTGGGCCCAGTTTGACCCTTGGGTCCATGACAGGTGGGGCCCGCCCTGCTAACTAACCCAGGATTAGCGCTAACTAAATTTAGTTAGTTTAACTAACTACTGACAGACGGGACCCACTGGCCAGTTTGACCCGGACCGTGCCTCGTTGACCTGCTGACGTCATGATGATGTCAGGCTGACGCAGTAAGTCATTTTCTGGATTTAAGTTAATTCAGGAAATTCCAGAAAATAGTATAAACTTCTAAAATTCATAGAAATTCAACCGTAACTCCAAATTAAATAATTTATATATGAAAAATGATCAGAAAAATCCAATCTATCCATCTGCACTAGTTTCATGCATGTTTAAACAACTTAACCTTGCTGTTTAGTGCAAAACATGATAAGGCACCATTTGAATTCATAGTTTGAATTTGGGGTTGAACCATTGGCTCAATATGACCCAAATCCATCTGGTTGTAATTGCATTAGGCCAACACACTCATATTGCCATGTCATGAGCATGCATCATATTGTGCATTGCATTGATTGTATTTCTTCTCTGTTGCCGGTATCTGTCCCCTCTCGGTAGATGATGTTCCGACGTTGTGATCGTTGACACTGATGAAGACTCAATGCTATCTTCAGAAGTGCCAGGCAAGCAAAACCCCCTTGTTCATTCCGATAAAATCCCACTCTCTCGCTCCTGCTCTCTTTTACTGCATTAGGACAACAACGATTCAACTGTTACTTGCTACGGTAGCTGAACCCCTTTATCCTTTGCATGACCTGTCATTGCCACAGTAAATAGATGAAACCCACTAGCATGAGTAGGAGTTGTTTGAGCCCTGTTATGCCTACTCATTCATGTTTGTTTGTCATGCCTGCTATTGCTTAGAGTTGTGTCAGGTCTGATTCATCCGGGATGAATCAGAGGTGTGTGAACATGTCCTACGGTGTGTGAGCTAAGCGTGTGAACACGATTTGGTAAAGGTAGCGGTGAGAGGCCATGTAGCAGTACATGGTGGGTTGTCTCATTGCAGCCGTCCTCAAGAACTGAGTTCTGTATTTGTGATCCATGATTCAGCTACTACCACGCATTGGGCCCGAAACCAATGGACCCTCTCGGCTTCTTAATCACCCTTGTCCTCTGTCCAGGAGTTGCAAGTAATTTCTGGTGTTTGTAGTTTGCGGGAGGCCATGGGCAGCGCTGACCAGAGGGGTGGGCTGTGATGCGGTAGGCACGTGGCCGGGTATACAGGGCGCCCGTTTGGTGTCACGGAACCCTGTACACATTGTTTGGGGCTGTGAGCGAAACCCCGACCGGATCTCCTCATGGATGGAACCCGAATAGGCGATAAACCTGGACTAGAGACTTGAGTGTTTAGGTAGGCCGTGGCCGACACCCACGTTAGGCTTCCGCTTGTAGGTTGCCGAGTACATGTCGTGTAAACGGCGGTAAGTGGTGAGAGCGTGTGTGAAGAAGTACACCCCTGCAGGGTTAACATCATCTATTCGAATAGCCGTGTCCGCGGTAAAGGACTTCTAGGTTGCCTGTACAGTTCATAGACAAGTGAAAGTGGATACTCTAAAATATGCAAGATAAGCGTGAGTGCTATGGATGGCGTTCTCGTAGGGAGACGGGAGTGGATCCATAGTGGTGTATTGGTTGGTGAATATGTGGACTCGTGTGCGCCACCTCAAAAGAGTTACTTGCAGTCATAGTTCAGGATAGCCACCGAGTCAAAGCTGGCTTGCTGCAGTTAAACCCCACCATCCCTTAGTTGATAATGATGCATATGTAGTTAGTTCTGATGTAAGTCTTGCTGGGTACATTTGTACTCACGTTTGCCTATTTTATGTTTTTGCAGAGAGACGTCAGTCTCGCTAGTAGTTCCGCGTGGTCTTCGACGTTTAGCTTGCTACCTCAGCTACGATCTTGTGCCCTCGGCAGGATCGGGTAGACAGTCAGGCTTCTCAGCCTTTTTCATTTATAGATGTCTGTACTCAAACATGATGGCTTCCACTTGTGTTTTGACTTGTATGCTCTGAATGTTGGGTCATGAGACCCATATTTGTAATATCTCGCTCCTCGGAGTCTATTGAATAAAATACTTGAGTTGTAGAGTCATGTTGTGATGCCATGTTGTATTTTCACATATCGAGCATATTGTGTGTATGTTATTGAAATGATTGGTATGTGTGGGATCTGACTATCTAGTTGTTTATCCTTAGTAGCCTCTCTTACCGGGAAATGTCTCCTAGTGTTTCCACTGAGCCATGGTAGCTTGCTACTGCTCCGGAACACTTAGGCTGGCCGGCATGTGTCCTTCTTCGTTCCTGTGTCTGTCCCTTCGGGGAAATGTCACGCGGTGTTTACCGGAGTCCTGCTAGCCCAGTTGCTACAGCCCGGATTCACTCGCTGATGACCGACACGTTCGTTGCTGGGTCATGTATGCCTGTCCCTGTAAGTTTGTGCCACTTTGGGTTTACGACTAGCCATGTCAGCCCGGGCTCCTTATCATATGGATGCTAGCGACACTATCATATACGTGTGCCAAAAGGCGCAAACGGTCCCGGGCAAAGGTAAGGCGACACCCGTGGGGATACCATGCGTGAGGCCGCAAAGTGATATGAGGTGTTACATGCTAGATTGATGTGGCATTGAGTCGGGGTCCTGACATCACGTGGAAAAACATGAGAGCCTGGAGCGTGACTCGAAGACTCGAGAGTCTGAGCTTGCATCAGCTCTTGAGAGTGCCAAAGCCGCTAAGGCCGAAGCCTACAAGGCCTTCCAAGAAATCGAGGCATTGAACAAAATAGCAGCGGGTAAGGCATTTTTCATGCAAAGTAAGCATGTGAGTGTTAATTACCTGTTACTTACCCGAATTCGGAGCTCTCCAGGAACATTCGCAGATCTTCCTCGCAGCGTATCCGATGCTGCCGCGTTCTACCGGGCCGAGGAGGGGAGGTCGACAGAGAAGGTCTTCTGGTCTCAGTATGCCGAGGCCGGACATCCGGTGCCCCTTAGCGACCAGCTGGAGCAGCTGGTCGAGCTCCACAAGGTGGCCGAACAGGCCATGAAGGGCCTCATAGTTCGGCTGTGGCCGAAGGAGGCCATGCCTGGGAGCTACTTCGGCTTGGTGCGGCGGCTGGTGGATGCGTGTCCCTGGGTTGAAGTCATCAAGCACTCCGCCTGTATTAAAGGTGCCCGTCGGGCCCTTGCCCGCGCAAAGGTGCACTGGGGAAAGATGGATGCTGAGAATCTTGTGATGGACGCGCCACCGCTGGGCAAGGAGTATCGTACTCCCGAGATGTATTATAAGACTGTGCTGAAGGGTGCCCGCACTATTGCGGGTGAGTGCTCCAAAGATGTAATATTTGAGTAGACTCGCATTTTGTTATCCTGTGCGCTGAAAACTTAGTTCATATGCGCTAAGCAACGCTTGTTAATTTAAAATATTACCTTTTGTGCGGCTGTTTATCAAATCTGAGAGATGGCAAGTCGTCGGCTTCAGCCCCCATGCCATGAGTGCTGGGGTGTTCGGGATAAATTTGAGCACTCTTGTTCCCATATTTGGGTCCATCTAGGGAGGCGCTCAACACAACGAACAAGGCAACCGGACTTATAATGCTTGAACACTCTCACTTAGCCATAGAATTCTATAATTTTAAATTTCGGCGAAGCCCCTAGTCTTCGGAAGGCCGAATTTGGGGCGCTATCCACGCCTGGGCCGGACAAAGCCGGCTCCTCTCTCTAAGCGGCATAGGTCTTTAGGGACTCGCAAAAAACCTCTCGAACAGCGACCGGCTCTCACCTCATCATGACGGTCAGTTTTAGCTTTCTCCACTGAGGCGCTCGCCCAGCTCAACCGGGGCGCAATCGCAGTGGTTCTCCCAGTGCTACCTTAGCCGATACAACGGAACGTAAGGTACCAAAACATGGGAGCCGGGCAAACCCAACTATTGACCCAAGACATGATTCGGAGCCGATGCATATAATGCTATAAGTTCGGGGTGCCGCACTTGTGAAAGTGTTCGGACTTCTCACACAATGATGTGGGAAACATAAGCCCCTGGTGTATTTAGCCGTACCAAAATGTACGGATGCGACATGTCATAAATGAACATATGTATAAGAAAGAAATGCAATTGGAAGCAAAAAGGTGCTACACTACTTATTCAAGAAAAGACTGCTGTGAATGCAGAATGATACAAATGGTGCGATAAGCAAGGGATGGGACTATTAAACATGCCCCCTCCAGGGGGTAGGCTGCGGAATGGTGTATAAAATAGATTTAATGCTCGTAATGGAGACCACCTGGATATTTGTTGTAGCCTTTCTCCTTCCCTCGCTGTTGCATCATGAGTTCGGCAGGTCTGCTGCCGAACAAGGCCTCTGATGAACGGAGTCCTGTATAAGAAAAGGAAAAAAAAGAAGAACGACACGCTTGAGAGCCCCTGGTGTGGTTAAGCCGCATTCTGGGCCTATCGTGGTCGTGCCCCACACCCCATGCCCATGGTATCTCCAGAGCGTAATGGTGTACGCGAAGGACCTGTCTTGAAATTTTGCAAGGGCTGGGGTTGGGGCCGCACTGCTACTCGTGCTCGCAATGTGCCAGGTGGTCTTGTTGTAGGTTACTCCGGGCGCGTTTGGCCGTGTTCGGCCGCTTAACGGCCGGACTCGAGAATTGCCTTAAGAGGCTGCACTGTACTTCTGCCGCGAGAGCCGCTGTATGTTCCTCCGTTCCGAGAGAGCGTTCAGTGTTTCCATTGACCGTGATGACTCCTCGAGGGCCTGGCATCTTGAGCTTGAGGTATGCATAGTGCGGCACCGCGTTGAACTTTGCAAACACGGTACGTCCGAGCAAAGCATGATAGCCGTTGCGGAACGGAACTATGTCGAAGATTAACTCCTCGCTTCGGAAGTTATCCGGGGATCCGAAGACCACTTCTAGTGTAACTGAGCCTGTACAATTGGCTTCTACACCTGGTATGACGCCTTTAAAGGTTGTCTTGGTAGGTTTAATCCTTGAGGGGTCTATGCCCATTTTGCACACTGTATCCTGATAAAGCAGATTCAGGCTGCCGCCACCCTCCATTAGGACTTTGGTGAGGTGAAATCCATCGACGATTGGGTCTAAAACCAATGCGGCGAATCCGCCATGGCGGATGCTGGTGGGGTGGTCCCTTCGGTCAAAAGTGATCGGGCAGGAGGACCATGGATTGAACTTCGGGGCAACTGGCTCCATCGCGTATACATCCCTGAGTGCACGCTTCCGCTCCCTTTTGGGTATGTGTGTTGCGTATATCATGTTCACCGTCCGCACCTGTGGGGGGAAACCCTTCTGTCCTCTATTGTTCGGCGGTCGGGTCTCTTCCTTGTCATCGCTATGCAGCCCCTTGTCATTGTTTTCGGCAATTAACTTGCCTGCCTGCTTGAATACCCAACAGTCCCTGTTGGTGTGGTTGGCTGGATTTTCGGGGGTGCCGTGTATCTGGCACAAGCGGTCGAGTATTCGGTCCAAATTGGACGGACCCGGAGTAGTTCTTTTGAATGGCTTTTTCCGCTGACCGGGTTTAGAGCCTCTGAATCCGGCATTGACTGCCGTATCTTCACTATTATCGCCGTTAATGCGGCGTTTGTTTTTGGTGCGACGCGACCTGCCATTACGGTCCTTGAAATCCGGAGTGCGAGAATTTTTGCTGAGGTTGTTGCTGCGTGCTAGCCAGCTGTCCTCACCCGCGCAGAAGCAGGTCATGAGTGATGTGAGGGCTGCCATGGATTTTGGCTTTTCCTGTCCCAGGTGCCGGGCAAGCCACTCGTCGCGGATGTTATGCTTGAAGGCCGCGAGGGCCTCCGCATCCGGACAGTCGACGATTTGGTTTTTCTTGGTTAAGAACCGTGTCCAGAATTGTCTGGCCGATTTGTCTGGCTGCTGAATTATGTGGCTTAGGTCATCAGCGTCTGGTGGTCGCACATACGTGCCTTGGAAGTTATCGAGGAATGCGGCTTCCAGGTCTTCCCAACTCCCGATTGACTCTACAGGCAAGCTGTTAAGCCAATGCGAGGCTGGTCCTTTAAGCTTGAGTGGGAGATATTTGATGGCGTGAAGATCATCACCGCGGGCCATGTGGATGTGAAGGAGATAATCCTCGATCCAAACCGCGGGGTCTGTTGTGCCATCATAGGATTCAATGTTCACGGGTTTAAACCCTTCGGGGATTTGATGATCCATTACTTCATCTATGAAGCATAGTGGGTGTGCGGCGCCTCTGTACTGGGCGATATCACGACGGAGCTCAAAAGAGCTTTGTCTATTTTGTTCGGCCCGGCCGGACTTACTGTGTCCGACGCGAGGTTGTCGTCACGTATCATGGGGCGCCCACGCGATCCATAGATCAATCTTGATTGTCTTGCCTTATCCTCCAATATATCTTGCAAGTCCGGAGCATTCCCCTGTGGCCTTGTGCTTTTCGAGCGATGCCGGGGTACGGTTCTGGTGAAGGGCCTAGAGGCCTCTCTGTCATGACCACGGGGTGCTCGGTCAGCCGTATTGTCTGCTGGTGATGCAGGTTCATACGCCTCCACCTCTAATCGGGGGAGCAACTTGCGTTTAGGGTAACTTTTGGAGGGGCGTTCTAGCTCATGCTCTTCGGCCGCCAGGACTTCAGTCCATCTGTCGGCTAGCAGATCTTGATCAGCTCTAAGCTGTTGCTGTTTTTTCTTGAGGCTGTTTGCCGTGGCCATAAGCCTGCGTTTAAAACACTCTTGTTCGACGGGATCCTCAGGCACGACGAATTCGTCGTCGTCGAGGCTTGCCTCGTCTCCGGAGGGAGGCATATAATCCTCTACCTCTTCTTCTGCCGCTCTCTTATGAGGGATGGCATCTCCGTCCTCCTGTGCTGAATCTTGCTGGAGTGGGTTGTCTTCGGCACTGTCTGGGGTGTTATTATCTCCGGTGTCGGAATCTTCATTCTTGCTGTGGCGGGATTTAGAGCGGCGCCGCTGACGCCGGCGCTTGGGCTGTTTCTTGGAGGGGTCATCCTCCGCTGTTCCTTCGCCATTCCCATCCTTTAGGATATCCACCATGTATATGTCGTATGATGAGGTGGTTTTCCAGTGCCCGATAGGCGCTGGTTCTTGGTCGTCTCCGACATCATCGTCCATACCGTCGATGTCTTCGGAGTCGTAGTCTAGCATGTCGGTTAGATCGTCGACAGTGGCTACCAAGTGGGTGGTGGGTGGGTTTTGAATTTCTTCGTCGTCCGCATCCCAACCGTCCTGACCGCAGTCTGGCCAGGGCTCTCCTGATAATGAGAGATATTTTAGCGAACTCAAGATGTCGCCAAAAGGTGAGTGTTGAAAGATGTCCGCCGCGGTGAACTCCATGATCGGCGCCCAATCAGATTCGATCGGAGGGGGCGCGGGAGGTTCGGAGTCTGGCGAGGAGTCCGGCACCTCGGAGTCACGAGCTTCATGAGGGACAAGGTCAGTGTTCAGCTCTATCGCCATAGAGGTTGCAGCACCCGAGGCGGTGTCTAGCCACCCGTCCTCGATCTGCGCAGCCGGCTCCAAATTAAAGATTGGAGCGGACTCGAGTGCGGCCTCCAGGGTACTGTTCGGCTGCAGAGCTAAATCATGCCCATCGTGATAGTGCGGCGCGCTTGGCTGTGGCTCGAATCCATCGAAGATCAAGTCCCCGCGGATGTCAGCCGTGAAGTTCAAACTTCCAAATCTGACCTGACGGCCAAGGGCGTAGCTTTCGATTTGCTCCATATGGCCAAGTGAATTGGCCCGCAGTGCAAAGCAGCCGAATACGAAGATCTGTCCGGGGAGGAAGGTCTCACCCTGAGTGTGTCGTTGTTGATGATCGAAGAAGCCATCGAGCCTATCAGTGACGACACCGAGGAACTCTCAATGAAAGCACTAATGTCGGTGTCAAAACCGGCGGATCTCGGGTAGGGGGTCCCGATCTGTGCGTCTAGGCGGATGGTAACAAGAGACAAGGGACACGATGTTTTACCCAGGTTCAAGCCCTCTTGATGGAGGTAAAACCCTATGTCCTGCTTGATTAATATTGATGATGTGTGTTACAAGAGTAGATCTACCACGAGATCAAGGAGGCTAAACCCTAGAAGCTAGCCTATGGTACGATTATTGTTCGTCCTACGGACTAAAGCCATCTGGTTTATATAGACACCGGAGAGGGCTAGGGTTACACAGAGTCGGTTACAATGGTAGGTGATCTACATATCCGTATCGCCAAGCTTGCCTTCCACGCCAAGGAAAGTCCCATCCGGACACGGGACGAAGTCTTCAATCTTGTATCTTCATAGTCTTGGAGTCCGGCCGATGATGATAGTTCGGCTATCCGGACACCCCCTAGTCCAGGACTCCCTCAGCAAGAAAGATCAATCTAGTAGGCCGAACCAAACCGATAATTCGAAGAGACTTGCAAAGATAACTCAATCATACATAAAAGAATTCAGAAGAGATTCAAATATTTCTCATAGATAAACTTGATCATAAACCCACAATTCATCGGATCTCGACAAACACACCGCAAAAAGAGTTACATCGAATAGATCTCCACAAGAGAGGGGGAGAACATGGTATTGAGATCAAAAAAGAGAGAAGAAGCCAACTAGCTAATAACTATGGACCAGAAGGTCTATGGTAAACTACTCACAACTCATCGGAAGGGCTATGGTGTTGATGTAGAAGCCCTCCATGGTCGATTCCCCCTCCGGTGGAGCGCCGGTGAAGGCTCCAAGATGGGATCTCGCGGATACAGAAGGATACAGCGATGGAAATTGTGTTTCGGTGGCTCCCTGGATGTTTTCAGGTACGTGGGTATATATAGGAGGAAGAAGTACGTCGGTGGCCGCCTGAGGGGCCCAGGAGACAGGGGCGCGCCCTCCTATCTCCTTGCCGCCTCGATCGCTTCTTGACTTGCACTCCAAGTCCTCTGGATCATGTTTGTTCCAAAAAGATCGCTCCCAAAGGTTTCATTCCGTTTGGACTCCATTTGATATTCCTTTTCTTCGAAATACTGAAATAGGCAAAAAAACAGCAATACGGGCTGGGCCTCCGGTTAGTAGGTTAGTCCCAAACATGATATAAATGTGTAAAGTAAAGCCCATAAACATCCAAAAGGGGTAATATAATAGCATGGAACAATCCAAAATTATAGATACCTTGGAGACGTATCACCCCCCCCCCCGCCTCTCACTCTTCCCCTATATCCCCGAAACCAATAAGACCATCCCTTTGTTTAATTCCTGCCTACATACACCATCGATATATAGTAGTCTTCCTCAGTATCTCTCGACCAAACACGTTCTCTCGATGTCGACTCCTCTCACGCGCGCACACCTTCTCTTCCCTCTCTACGGGCATTTTCTCTCTCGCACCCCATCGTTGGTGGCCTCTGCCATCCGCATCACCTCTCTATGATGAATCCATGCACACTTAAATTACATCCGCCACAGAGGACCCCACGACACACACACACACACACACACGCACTCCCCCCCCCACACACTAAGACTCCATCTCTCTCTCTCTCTCTCTCTCTCTCACACACACACACAAACACACACACACACACGCACGCACACCCACCCACTCCCCCCCACACACACTAAGACTCCATCTCTCTCTCTCTCATACACACACACACACACACACACTAAGACTCCATCTCACACACACATGCTCTAGGTGGAGCATTTGTTCCTACCACCCTTCATCCAACCTTACCCGTATGATAAACAATCACCTTAATTTACTTGCATAACATGGACAAATTCCACTTTACTTTAGTAGTCAGCAAACTTATCATCTGTACCCTTATAAAAAAACGAGTTGGCGATGATGGTGTGCCTGCCATCTTGTAATACAGACCGTATGATCTATATCTGACGGATAGAAAGAAAACTATGATAATTTTACAAAAGATACCCGCACCTCTCTCCACATCCTTATCTCCCACAACCTCATTGCTCAGCAATTAAAAAAGGAAGTCTCTGGAACAATCTATCATGGTGGCCGCTGCCGCCTGCCGGCGCCGTCCATCCCCATGCCTACGCCCATTCCGACCACCAGTCACCACCATGATCCACTCCTCCTCGCCTTATCTCTCATTTTTCATTTTTTCGATGACATTCTCAAGATACCAGTTTTCCGATAAAATTCTTGAGATATCATTAGTTTTTACACATGGGATTACTCCTGCATGGGTCAATCACAATAGGTGTTTTGTAAAAAAAATGCATATTGATGTTCCGTGCAATGCACAAGAATCTTGCTTGTAATTATATAACGCAAATCACGAGCAGGAAGTGACATTTTTTGTTACAACCACGTTAACATGGCCACGTAAATCACTAGCTAAAGTAACTACCATTATACTTATATCCCGATGCAAAAGGTTGAGTACATCTCCGAAGAGTAGAGTCGCACACACGCACTCTGTCTCTCAGAATCTCTCTCTCTCTCTCACACACACACCAGTTACGTGACGCCCACTTAAGCAGACACGCATGTTACAATTTGTGCACCCGCGGGTACATGTGATGTTGCGCATTTATTTAAGCCGGAATGAATGCGGCTACTGTTAGGTGGCCGCATTAATGCCCGGCCAGAGCGGAGGCGACCTCTCACTTGTGCCGGCTTTGAAGTGGCGCGACGGCCGAGAGAGCGCCGCTTCCCGGTGCACATGACTGCTCCACGTCGAGACTGGCCATAGGCCCTGTTTGGATCCATGGGTTAGAGTTAGTTTGAGCTAGTTGGGGCTCAAATAGCCCTAAAATATCCATGAGGGTTTAAATTGGAGCAAGTTGCACTGAACCCACCAAAAAAACTATCCCACCCAAGAGGTGCTAACTGGAGATAGTTCTCATTGGGACCACTGAAAAATCACTTTTCTCTCTCCATCAAGTGCATTTATTGTCAATCTAACCCTGTCACCCAAACACCTCTTTGGCTACAGTTAGTATAGGGTTAGTCATGAGTTAGTCTAACCTCTAGCTAAGTTAGAGTATCAAACAGGAGCAGTATAGGACATGCAAGTTGCTCAAAGCATACAGTCAAATTCGTACGTGAAAGGATTTTTTTTCTTTTTGAAAACATAACGTGAAAGGATTTTTTTATAATGCTCTTGGCATGTTGCTAACATGTGATGAGTTAACCGACCTCAATAGACGGCAAAAACGCCAGCCCACCGCACTTTGATAGAGATGAGGAGGGAGAAGCGATACAGGCTGTTGGATTACTAGAGATAGGTGTCGCAAGGAAGCCAAGAAATATGGTGATAGCGTGGGTTAGCCATGTACTAGTATGATGTAACTACACTGGGCTGCCGTGTTTCGTACTCTTCCAGTCCACTATGGAGATAATTGGTTGATTTTATATCGTTGAATAATATTAAATATTATGAGTGCAGACGCTCCACCACGAGGTTCCTTGCTCCTCGGTCGTAGGAATCTATGTTCTTCCACTCTATTTTTTTACGTGAGCTTTGTTCATCCTTTTGCCAACACACGAGACATCTAGCATCAAGGTGATGTGTTATGCAAGGATCATTCCATCTATATGAAGAACACGTGGGACTCGAACTACGAGACGGACATGTACCCAGGAGTGGACGTATGAACCTGAGTAATGTAGCGCAGTAAGTGAAGTAGAAAGACACAAATGGTATGAACATGTGTGGCATATAGGGTGTGTTTGGTTGCGTTCTCATGTTAGCATAGTTGTTCCCTCTTCATGCATGCTCAACTCAACACCCCTCTTCATGCATGCTCTCTTCATGCATGCTTCTAGTGTATTTGTGCTAAACTAGTATGGACTCATGCACCCTCCATACACTCTACCAAACACCCAAAAGTAGGTCGAGAAGGGAACTCTTGGGCGGCATTTGTCTCTTACTATGTACTACCACTAAATGTTGTACGTGCAATGCATGGTGATGTTATGGAGTACGTGCCTAAGTACTATACTACTACTATATTAGTTGGAGGCACATATTAACTTTTATATTTGTTTACGTGTATGCCCCGAGACCTTCCAAATAGACGTGTCTTTCTCTCCAGGTCGCACTTTGTATCATTCATACCACTAAGTACTACTACCTGTGGTCTCCGACCCAGAAGTAGAAGAAGTGGAGACGCTCTACCACGCTGTTGTTTTTTTATGCTGGGCTCTACCACGATGTTCATGTCCCACTCCTTTCGCTGACGTGTGGGACATCCAGCACGTGCCGTGTTTTGCACTCTTCGTCATAAGAGTTGAAATACTAGCATTCATCAGAAATAAAAAATAATTATAAATCAGCAGTGATACTATTTTTTTTGAGAACCAATCAGCAGTGATACTATACCACGTGGTTTCCTTGCTCCTCGATATCAGAAAGAATACTTCCGTTCGCCAACATGTGGGACATCGACCATCCTGGTTCACTTGCCATGCACGCAGAACTCCAAGGGAGAGTCACCCCGGTCGTCGCGCCACATTAACAATGACTAATGAGCTGTCAAATCACAGGCCCACTTCCCACTTTGAAGTTTCTCGGGCGAAGGAACCATCATGACTTCATTGAATTCTGCTTCTTGAAGAAAACTACTATACCAGCAGTACTGCTAGCTACAGTAGTTACTCCAACAGAGGCCTCCTTTCGTTCATAGGATAGGAATTTTATAGCAATATGAAAATCATAGGAAGTGAGATGACATGCATCTCAATTCCTATAGAAAAAGAGATGCCATTTGATGCATAGGATAGGAATTTTTCCATTTAGTCTAGGCTAATGTACTGGTAATTTTCTCTAAAAACTACTGTAGTAACTAGTAGTACGGGTACATGCTCGTACTCAGACACAGACACACACACTAACTACTAGTACTACTACTTCTTACATGCTGGCCAGACACCGTCGTTCTCCTTCCCGGCTTTGTCGGCGACACCCCACCGTGCTTGGATCTCCGCCGACCTCTCCATAGCAGCGCGTGCATCCTTTTCTTTCTTGCGGCGGCGGGCCTCTCTTTTCTTGAGTGCTTTCTGACTTTTCCGCTCCCTCTATGCGGCTTTGGCCGCCTCTTGCTCTACCGCCCATTCGGCCTTCGCATCTTCAAATTCCTCCCACATAGTTGTGAGGTCGCGAGCAACGATGAACTCGGCACGGCGGGATGCCATCGCTTCCCTACCATTTTATGTGCGGTCGTGGGCGGTGAGGAACTCGACGTGGCGGGATGCCATCACTGCCTTACTAGTTAGTGTGCGGCGCGGTGACATGAAAGACGCTTGGTGAGAGCTCTGGGGTGGAGTGGCCAGACAACCTTATAGTGCATTAGTTTGTCAAGATCTCAAGGACAGAAGACGAAGGAAATTTGGACTCCCCTTCAATCACGGTCATTTATTACCGAGTAAAATGCATTGGCGGTCATCGAACTTGTCTTGATAGCTCACTTTGATCATTGTATACGAGATATGGTGATTATACGGTCACTGGCTCAGCGTATAGCTCCGTATTTGTCTGGTTGACCAGTCAAACAGTCCGCATGCGCCTCATCAGCTTGTGTTCTTTATCTACCTACGTGGGCCTACCTATCAATGGAGAAAGAAATACTATAAAAACTAAAATTGTGTATGTGGGGAATCAAACCACGGACTCGTCGCTGCAATGCACCCTCATCAACCAAATGAAAATGAAATACTTTGCGTCAGACACTCATGCTCACGCTGTCAAAGCATGCTAATGCATGCACGTCGCCCTCTAAATCAAAGTCCTCCTCATGGCGCAACGCAAATGGCGATCCCATCACCTGCATGCCCCGGCGGTGCCTGACATTACTGTTTAGACGTTTGATGGAGGCCTACGCGAACACCGAGCATGTATTCACCTGACTCAACACCAACGGTCATACTCGGAGCACCTTCCTCATGTATATCGTCCATCACAACGACAATCTATAAAACAACCTAGCTAGAGAGGGTACTATGGTAGTATGGTACGGAGTATGTACTATCGTGAGCGACCGATCTCAGTGCCACTGCACACCGAAACCACTTCCATCGCTAGCGCGCGCTTCCCGCATGAAACGGTCATCGTCTCTCCAGAACGTCAATGCCACATTCACCAGACTTAACTACGGGTGCAATTGGTGTGTCATTGACATGCGGGCCAGATGCCCGTTGGGCCCACATGTCAGTAACCCAACGCATCTATAGTTAAGTCACTAAAGCAGCGTCCACATTCACGCCTGACGACCTACTCCGGTGCGAGTTGTCCATCCGTCTGCCGCGGCTCATTGCCATTCGCCCACTATACTAACTTGAGCCCCAGCTCCCAGCCATAGCCAAAGACCCACACTTATTCTCCTCCAGTCCATTCCTTCTGTCGGCACCACTCCAACCATGGCTACCTGGCGCTCCGAAGCTCTCTTGGACGTACTGTCGTAGGAGCAGACGAGGGACATCGGCGGCTCCGCTCTGGGCGTGCTCCAAAGCTCTCTTGGACATACTGTCGCAAGAGCAAACAAAGGAGATAACCGGCACCCCCCGGCCGCCCTCCGCCACCACGACCACGAAGCCGGCGCACGTGCGCGGGTGCAGCCAGCAGCGAGGAAGAGTAGTACACTGTAGGTCGCCGCCACTCTGGTCCTAGGAAGGCCATCGCTACTCCACTCAGTCGACGCCAAGCTTGGTGGGGTAAACATCGGCGGCTAATTAGCCGCTTGAAGGCGACGTGGAGGCGGAAATCTTCAGAACCTTGTGCTCTGGTGGAGGAGGTTATCGAGGCGGATGACAAGGAGGAAAAGGCAATGGCCAGCTTTATCGGGTTCATGGCCGGACATGGTGGTCATGCGCCAGCGATCATTTAGATTAGGTTTACAGTAGGTTTTAGTATGGTTTGTGCGAAATATGTAATGAATTTCGTCCAGTTTGTAGGAAAAGTTTTTGAAATGTAATGAATTTCATTCGATTAATTTGGAATTTTCTTTGTTTGCACGAATTTCATCCGTTTAGTTCATATAGTTGTCGAAAGGTATGTAGGCAGCATCGGATGGCATCCATCAGTGTCCTTGGATAGATGTCGGTGTGAATTTGTGGGCCAGAGCTGGAGATGCCCTAACTATCGTGCTATAATCGCTAACAGTCCTCCATTATTTGGCAGGGAACACGTATCCCTCGATCAAAATCAGATCCGCGGTGTTTCGCACTCCTCCCGCGTAAGAGTGTAAACTCTTGCTTACATAAAAATAGAGCAAGTGGACGGCACTGTAGCACATCATATCACTCGAACTAGCCCGCCTAACGAGCGGGAAAGCACCGCCCTCGTCATTTTGTTCTAGATTTCTATCGATCGATCGTGCGAAAATGTTACGCTTCGCAAGTTCTAAAGGAAAAGGCGGCACACTTACGACTCGTACGCGTCGCACCCCCGACAGTCCGGCTCGCACACCGCTCACCAAGGGGACACGCGTTGTCTTGCAATTTCACTGACATGTGGGATTGTAATTGAATAAACCGTCGATAGCCGAAATCTAGTCGCTCGGCGGGCATCGGCTGAGAAGAGAGAAACGGGGGAGGGAGAAGAGATCGCCCACCCGCCGAGCACGGACTCCTAGAAATATATGGTGATAATGTGAGGTGGGCCATGCTGGAGTCCGGACCACTTCCAAAGCTTGCTCTGACTGCCTTGGCCCCTGAAGACGCCAGCTGCCCGCCGCATGCATAGCAAGTAGTCTCCGCTTATGTGGAGGAGAGAGAGGCATTGACAAAGTCAAGGAGTAACAGTGGAGACAATAGCTTTCATCAAAAATAAACAATGAATACTTGTTGCTCGTCCTCTATATCGGAAAGAATACTTTCATTCACCGACATGTGGGACGTCGAGCATCCTGGTCCACCAGCCATGCACAAAATTATCCTAGTCTACCCCGGTCGTATCGCAGGCCCAACCTTTCCCACTATAGGTTGTTCGGACGAAGGAACCATCATGACTTTGTTGAATTCTGCTTCTTCAAGAAAACTTACTATACCCGCAATACTGCTACCACACGCGAAGACTGGACGGCACTGTACCACGTCATATCACTGAAACCCACTAGGCCAAACTAGCCCGCCTAGGTCATCTATTTTGGAACGGAGGGAGTACGTCTCTGCACTTCTATGATTTTGTGTTGTACGTCTCTGTACTTTTGCTATGATTTTCCTACCCTATGAACCAAATGAGGCCTGAATGTATCTGTGTCGACTATTGTCTGATCGATCGCTAAGCCTACAATTTTAGGAGCTAGGGCTATTGGTCGATCAACGACGGATAAGTATAAGCGTACCACGAGCTCATCAGCCCCAACATTTCTCTTCGGTGAGTGTTTTGCAAGTACTATAGGTCACACAGTAGCTAGCCTACTAACACCAAGAATCATCAAACAAGCCCTGCTGATATGATAAACGGTTCAAACTTACATCTAAGCATGCCATATATTACATCCAAAGCTGGTGAGGATACATCTGTTTCCATAACTCGGAGAGGGTTCGCATGATTCACTATCAAACAAAAGTAGCAAGTACCGCCCACACAAGACAGTGCACCAGCCCTAAGATGGCTTGATAACACACATCGTTCTGGTAATTAAACACAGGGCAATGCAAACTACCCTGAAGGATTAGCGTGACCAACTATTTCTTGTCATCGATCTTTCGGGCAATGACCACAGCACGGACAACGGCATGGGAATCGATCTCTGGGGCGATGTCCACAGGACTGACCGCGACATCGAAATCGATCTTTGGGGCGATGTCCACAGGATGGACAGCGGCATCAGAATCGATCTCCAGGGGCGATGCCAACAGGACGGGCCGCGACATCCAAATCATCAAGGACGTCCACCGGCACCTGCACAACCCTAACATATTAGCAAGCACATTGCAAATAATCAAAAACCAGAACTATGGTAATAAGCCAGTATTTTTTACCTTGTGCAGCTCACCGGGGGATCTCATCCCTCTGGGGGCCATCTCCACATCCTTGATGGGGGCCATCACCTTGCCAGGGGAATACTGCTTCTCAACGGTGACTATCTCCTCAAACTCGGCCTTGAGCCTCGCATAGGTGGCCATCAGAGTTCCTGGTGTAGGCACGGTGGGTCCCTTGCTAGTCTTCCAACTTTCTTTGAGGAGTTCGTCCACCAACATCGTCAATTCTTTGGCCAGTGCTTGTTTCCTGGAGTTGTTCGTCTCCATGGGTTGGCCCGCCAACATGGTCAACTCGTTGGTCGATGCTCGATTCCTGGAGATCGCTGTCTCGAGTGGGTTGTCCACCGGCAACTCTTTGCCTAGTGCTCCAGGATCCATCAATGAACTGACAAACAAAAAGCAATCGAAAGGAAACCACAATCGCAATGAAAACGGGAAAAGAATAGGATGTGAGAATCGGTCGGTGCTTCGCAAAAAGAAGATTCTTGGAAAGAAAATATAGCAGCATAACTGGCCCACCTTTCCTTCGTCGGTACAGAAGAAAAATGGCAGAAGGGAGTAGCCTGGAGTGAGGTTTTCTTCAAGAAAGGGAAGAAAGGGCTTGAACGAGCATTCCAGTGAAATGAGGTTACTTCATCCAGTCCAACTTGGAGGCCACCTTACCACTGCTGGTAAAGGTGTGGGTTTTGTGATATGACGGGTCATGACGGCCACACCGGGGTGACAGGTGAGTCTCGACTGTAGCACCTCGCTGTGATTTGGTGGATGGCACGCGGGCCCGGATGCTTTGAAATGTCCTGCATGTAGATAGAGCGGCTAGTAATATAGGAGTGCTCAATACTTGTGCACCGCAACCAAGGCGGAGAGGAAAACGAGAGAACTACGTAATTAATGCATGAGTTTAATTAGGGTAGTTTTGTAAAGTACGAGATACATTCCTCCAATCGCAAAATGCCTTGGTTCATGAGATTTGATATTTGAGCCCTATAAACCGGAAGGGAGGGAGTACTGCACGCGGTGTAGTCTAGTCACTTGTCGAAATCTCTAGAAAGGCAAATACTCCTTTCCGGTTTACAGGGCTATACTACTCCCTCCGTCTAGGTGTGTAAGACTAGCCACAATGGTGAGTAACATACACTAGTAACATACACATATCCCTAGACTTTGTTACTGCCTTCATAGTGGGTAGTAACATAAGGCTGGTCGTAGTGGTAGTATCATAAGCGGTATCATGCATGCCAACTAGACTTTTTGGATGATGGGCACACAACTAAATGAGAAAAGAGAGTATGTGGTATCATATCATGATACCGTATCATATTAAATGGTGTACTACTTTGAGTCATGCATGGCAATTATTAAGGCAGGCTAAGATACTAACTTATGATACTATGCATTACGGAAGTAGTATCGTACACTAGTATCATATGCATGATACTAGTATATGATACTTCCCATTACAACCAGGCTAAGTGTGGTAACATGCAAAGCTTCATTTATTAGGTTATAGACTCATATTGCATTGGGGCATGTGATGTTACAGTAACTAGCTAAGTTACTATAACTACCTCTCTCCTCATTAACTCATTGCCACATAAGCAAATTTGCTTAGTTGGACTCGATGTTACTGCTGAAGTTACTCCCACATTGGCTAGTCTAAGTCATCTTACAAAAACCAGATAGTCCCAAAACACTTAGGCACGGTGCATTAACTTCTACCTTGTTTCTTGTTTCTTGACATATCAACCAATAAGAGATGAGAGGTGTGCATGCTTTTAATGACTTGCAGTGGCTAGTTCATTGCATGCAATGCTATTAATTAGCAAATAAACATTGGTAACCCTAGGAGGAAATGATGCTAAGCGCGTGGACCTATGCGGAATGAGTATCAACCAATGGATAATGGAGTTTAATTGTTAAAAATTCAATGAGGGAAGCTTAGCTACAAATTCATCGACTTACTCACCTAGACGATGGGAGTAGCAAGTACTAGTACTACAATAGTGGGCTCAAATAGCAATTTTGTCTCATGCAAGAGCCTGGCTACTATATGTGTGCTCCAAGGCACCGCACCACGCGAGCATTCACAACTGCCACGTTCAGGTTGCGCTTGGCTCTTCGCCTCTTCGAGAAGACAAACAATGATGTTACTCCTACTTCTACAGTATCGAATCCACTGCTGCATGTCGGTCCACCTCGTGCGGGAGGGATAGCATGTAGCGAAAGCTTCTACTTACTGCTGCTGCCTTTGCGTCTATGACAGGTGGGCCCAACAGGTGGTTGGCCCTCCTGTCATGCAGCTAAAGGTAGGTGCAGTTAAGGCACCGGAGCTCAGTCCGCGAGGAAGAGGGCGTTGTAGTAATCAAATTTCTCGGTCTTGTACGAGTTGACGCGACACATCAAAGCACTGCACTCGATATAAGTCTTTTTACACATTTCAAATGGACTACAACATATGGATGTATGTAGACATATTCTGCTTCGTATGTAGTCACTTGTTGTAATCTCTAAAAAAGACTTATATTTGGAAATGGAGGGAGTACAACACATGCATGCATGCCGTGACTTTCCTTTTTATACTTGCATGTGTTGATTTGATGCACCTTGCCAAATTTTGACTATAAATTTAACTAACCAAATTTTCATGCATGTCACAAAAAATTACAGGGCTGTTTGGATTGTGACTATGTTTGTCTTATGTTGCCACATTATTTTTCCCACACTTGCCACACTTGGCTAACTTGAGTTGCTCAAATTGTTAGACACACTTTGGCTTGCCTAAGGGAATCTTGCCACAATTTTTGTGTCTATGACATGTGGGGTTAACTGCTAATAAAAAAATACTTGTCTTAGATGTGGCTAATAAAAAAGACTTATATTTAGGAACGGAGGGAGTAGAAAATATAAATAATAATGCATGTTGGGGCAACCCACGTTTCCGCTAATTTTAGCCGTGGGCTTGTTCACAATTTTTATGAGGGGGTGGTTGTTCATTTAATGGAGGGACTTGTAGTACCAGACTTGAACGATACAAAGTGCGACCTGGCACACCGTAACACCACTTGGAACAAGCGGGTAGCTATCTCAAAAAACAATCAACAACTAAAAAAACCGCGACCTGGCATGTAGTAGTACACAATTTTAAACGATTTTTTTTATGGATTGAAAAAGGAAAACTACCCCACTATGTATATACAGGCCGGAGCCTCCGCGCTTGCTTGCAAGGGTTTCTCTATTCACACACTCTCGTCCTCTCCAGATCTAAACAAGATAGGGGTAGTAACACTGTCTTTCTCCCTTCAAAAAACACTCTCTTTCTATCCTCACCGCTGGATACAGATCCGGACGTATCTGAAAGTGCAACTATCCCTATGTTGTTTTGGTAATTCATAACAACATATAGCTCATTGAGCTAATGCTATTCCAAGACAAATATTTCAGGAAAGCTCAATGAATGGCATGGCATGGATGATGAAAGTGGATCCCTCAAAATATCAAGGACAACTCAAGACTCTACATTTTATATTTCAGTGATCCAAGATCACATTGAGTCTATAGGAAAAGCCAATACTATCAAGGAGGGATGAGGTGTTGCTTAATGAGCCTCTTGCTTCATGTGCTTAGTGATATGCTCCAAATACCCTCAACTACTTTCCCACATCCACATATGACCTAAACCTAAAGTCAAAATCGGTCACACCGATTCTTTCTATCCGGCGCCACCGAGTTCAAATGTCATAGCCACTGCCACAAACCCTAGGTAAATCGGTCTCACCGATAGGGATATCGGTCTCACCGAGATGGGATTGTAATCTCTCTGTTTCCCTTCGTAACATTTCGGTCTAACCAGAGTGAGCGATCGGTCCCACCGAGATTGCAATGTAAACTCACTGTTTCCCTTTTGTAAAATTTCGGTCTCACCGAAAAGAGCAAATCGGTCCCATCGAGTTTACCTGACCAACTCTCTGGTTAGCTAATTACCAAAATCGGTCTCACCGAGTTTGTGTAATCAGTCTCACCGAGATTACGTTATGCCCTAACCCTAACCATATCAGTCCTACCGAGTTGCATTTCGGTCCCACCAAAAATCCTAACGGTCACTAGGTTTACTAAATCGGTCTGACCGAGTTTGTTGATTCGGTCCCACCGAGATTGGTAAATTGTGTGTAACATTTAGATTTTGTGTGGAGGCTATATATACCCCTCCACCTCCTCTTCATTCATGGAGAGAGCCATCAGAACAAACCTACACTTCCAACTTACCAGTTCTGAGAGAGAACCACCTAGTCATGTGTTGAGGCCAAGATATTCCATTCCTACCATATAAATCTTGATCTCTAGCCTTCCCCAAGTTGCTTTCCACTCAAATCTTCTTTCCACTAGATCCAAATCCTATGAGAGAGAGTTGAGTGTTGGGGAGACTATCATTTGAAGCACAAGAGCAAGGAGTTCATCATCAACGCACCATTTGTTACTTCTTGGAGAGTGGTGTCTCCTAGATTGGCTAGGTGTCACTTGGGAGCCTCCGACAAGATTGTGGAGTTGAACCAAGGCGTTTGTAAGGGCAAGGAGATCGCCTACTTCGTGAAGATCTACCGCTAGTGAGGCAAGTCCTTCGTGGGCGACGACCATGGTGGGATAGACAAGGTTGCTTCTTCGTGGACCCTTCTTGGGTGGAGCCCTCCGTGGACTCGCGCAACCGTTACCCTTCGTGGGTTGAAGTCTCCATCAACGTGGATGTACGATAGCACCACCTATCGGAACCACGCCAAAAACATCCGTGTCTCCAACTGCGTTTGAATCCTCCAAACCCTTCCCTTTACTTTCTTGCAAGTTGCATGCTTTAATTTCCGCTGCCTATATACTTTTGCATGCTTGCTTGATTTGTGTGATGATTGCTTGACTTGTCCAAAGATTGCTAAAATCTGCCAAACTCTAAAATTGGGAAAAGCTTAAGTTTTTAATTGGTCAAGTAGTCTAATCACCCCCCCTCTAGACATACTTCAAGGTCCTACAAGTGGTATCAGATCTTTGGTCTCCATTTGCTTTGATTTCCATAGCTTTTGGTGGTCATAGCCTTGGTTTCACAACCTAGGAGAGTATGGCGTCTAGTGAGGGAAATTATCACCATAGAGGTCCTTACTTTGATGGAACTAATTTTGCTAGTTGGAAGCATAAGATGAAAATGCATATTCTTGGACATAACCCCGCCGTTTGGGCTATTATTTGTATTGGCTTGCAAGGTGAATTCTTTGATGGGAGAGAGCCGAACCGTGAAGCTAATGCGGAAGAATTGAAGATGTTGCAATACAACGCTCGAGCTTGTGATATCATCTTCAACAGATTGTGCCCCGATGAATTCAACAAAATCAGCCGTCTTGAGAATGCAAAGGAAATTTGGGACACTTTGGTTGATATGCATGAAGGTGCCGACTCCGTCAAGGAATCCAAGTTGATGATGATTTCAATAGAGATGAAGATGACTTGCTAGGTGATGATGATTTACTTGTTGACAGCTCTAGTGATGAATACTATGATGAAACGTCAATTAATCATGCTAAACAAGATAAAACAAATGACAATGATAAGAAGAAGATTGAGCTTCTAAATAAAGAACTAAGCACTCTTAAGTTAGCTGATGAAACTATCTTCGAAAATCATCGAGAACTTTTAAGGGCTCATGAGAAGTAACGCTTTGAAAAGCTCAATCTTGAGCAAGAGCATGAGTTCTTAAAGGCAATCGATGATGATCTTCGCAAGAAAAGTTCTTCTTATATTGCCAAGCATTTACTCTTATCTACTTACATGCCTCAAGTCAAGTCTAGTAACAAGAACAAGAAAGATTCTTCCTCTAGTAGTAACAATGATTATGCTAAATCCAATATTGTTGCTTCTAGTAATTCTCTTGATTCCACTAATGATACTCTTAGCCAAGTTACACTTGAGCAAGAAAATAGCTTATTGAAGGGAATTATAGAGAAAGGTGTATACAAGAGCCTTGCCGGGAGTAAGCAATTCGAGGAAATTGTACGCAAGCAAGGAAGGCACCGGAAGAATCAAGGTGTTGGTTTTGAACGAAAGTTCAATGCCAATGGAGTTGAGTGGGAAGAAGATCAATACCCCAAGATGAAGTTTGTTCCTCAACAAGAGAAGTATGATCCTACTTCCTTCAAAGGGACACAAGCACAAGATGATCTTCCACCACAAGAGCACAAGAACAAAGGCAAGGACAAGCTTCAAGAGGAGATTGATACATTTGAGGAAGCACCTAAGGCCTTGGTCAAGTGGGTTCCCAAGACTACGTCAAGTTCTACTTCATCAAGCACAACTACTACACCAAGGATTCCCATCAAGATGATGTGGATCCCGAAGAAGAAGAACTAGAGAGTTCTTGAGGGTGACTCCGTCAACATTCATCACTCATACCATTACGACAAGGACAAGTGCAATCAACTTCCACATCTTGCACTAGTTCAAGGAGTCACAAACCCTCATGTTGGTAAGGCAAGGGACAAGGTAACCTAATGTTTTCATGGACATCATATTATGTGTGCATCACTCTATGTCTATGGATATTCTTGTTTGTTCCTTGTGGGACTAACCCGTGTAGGTATTGAAAGTGCAACTCACTCCAAAGGATTGCTCCAAAAGATCTACATCAATATTGAGGATCCACATCTTCAACACCTACATGAAGTCATCATCGACAAAACCCAAGGTTAGTTCATCCCTCTAAGGGGGGATCTCACATCTAGGGGGAGCTTAACTCTAAAGAATTGAGTCAAAGCAACTCTAATGATGTGAACACATCAATGCATTATGTAAAAGTGGTAACCCCACTTGAGCTTAAACGATGAGTATGACCTATGATCAAATGTTCTCATTTGACTCCCAAGTCAATATACTCATATATAGATGACCTAGTCATCGCCAATTGTTTGATAGATGCTAGAATTGGTTGTGCATGCTTTGCCACATATTTCATTTGTCATTTTATTGTGTGAGCATGTTGGTTGCATATTTTACTCATTCAAGGACATCCACTTGTTGTTTTGATTGATTGGTTTCTTTTTCTTTGGCCAAGTGGATGGACAAGAATGCCTAAGAACTTTCTCTAGCTATCTATGCTTTTCTCGTCTAAAACTCTGTTCATGCTACATCACAAAATTTGATCAAGTTAGATTCGAACCACTCTGTGTGAGGAGCACTTGGAGTCCCTGATTCATCATAGACTTAAACTTCCAAAACTTCTTTGTGATTTTTGGTCTGACCAATTCCTCCATTTCGGTCCTACCGAGATTACTAAGTCGATCTAGGTTTTCAATCTCGTTGCAACCGATTTGAACTTTTCAGTCACACCGAGTTGCTGTAACTGTTAACAGTTATGCATCTCAGTGCCACCGAGTTGTTCCACTCGGTCACACCGATAATGTCGGGCTATATATACTCGTGGGAAAATTTTGGGAAACTTTCTCCGAACTCCTCGCCCGCGCATAGCTCGCTCTGCCTACTAGGTCTATAGATCGTCGACTTTGTCGCCAGCCGCCTCCTATCGCTGGTCTCCGTCGCCGTCAACGGATTTCTTCTCCGCCATTGCCGCCGTAGCGAGTTCATCGCCGAACTAGGGTATGAACTCGATCACAGTGCTATCCTCATCTAATTCTCAGCACATTGTGTTCGTAATGCATCTTGCCACGATTGAGATACTCCTATCCAGTCAATGTGATCCTCAGAATAGATGGGATTCAAAAATTTAGGGTTAGGTTTCCGCTGAAACCATCTCGGACCCACCAAGTTGAAAAACTCGGTCCCACCGATTTGGCTAACGCCATTGCACTAGTAAGTCTCGGTCTGACCGAGAATTACAAATCGGTGTGACCGATTTTAGAACTTTGTGAAACCCTAGCAGTCTCGATGCCACCGAACTGTGACTCGGTCTGACCGAGTTCACTAGTTTAGGTTCCAAAACTGCTTCGGTATCACTGAGTTTGAAAATCGATAGATCCGAAATGCTTTCTGTGGAAACTAAAACTAAGTTTTTTGAATCATTCTTTTGCAAAAATCTCTGCATTTTGTGATGCTCATCCACTCTATCTCATCTATAACTATTCACAGGGTTAGCAGTCAGTGATTTGCAGCATTTCAGACCAAAATGATAGTGATAACAAGTCAGCAGAGCAGATTCACTTGAGTGAGGGCACTAGTCCCTCTAGCAGCTCAGATGAAGGGAGCAGAAGCACTCCAAGCAATTTGCCTAAAGCAGCCACAAGAGCTAGAAGGAAGAGAACCTCAGACTTTGAGGATGAGGCTACTTCCAAGAAGGTAGTGCTCAAGAAGGTTCTCAGCTCAACTGCAGCAAAGCCAGGCATGAAGGTCAAAAGGCCAGCAGGAAGACAACCAATGTCCAAAGCCAGAGGATCAACTCAAGTATCTAAAAAGCCTGGTCCCAAAGAGCCAGCTGCAGAAGGAAAGAAAAGGAAGGAAAGGGTCAAGAAGACCATGGACAGAGTTGTTGGGCAACCCTCCATGATGGAAGAGGGAGAAGAGGTTGCTGAACCAGCACCAAAGGCACAAAAGCTGATGGGAGATGCTATAAAGTCAGGGGCTGCAACATCAAAGCCCAAAGAAGCACCCAAAGCTGCCTCCAAGCCCAATATTGCACCAAAGAGAAATACCAGGAGTATACCAGCAGCTGAGAAGAACAAGGCCCCAATGCCTGAGGTTGCTGCTGAGGAGGATGAAGAAGGGCAGATCTTAAGGAAGCTCAAACCCAAGATCTCAGACCACAATGATGCTCATCCTGTGGCTCAGAACATGAAGATCAGGAGAGACTCTGGATTGAGGCTATGGAGAGAGTCAGATCCATATGCCACCAGGAGAAGGACTGTTGTAGATTACAGGTTCCACACCAAGGAGCAGCAGGACTTCTATGAGACAATCTTGTTGGACAAGAAGCCCATAGTGTGTGATATGAGGTGGGTCGACTGGACCTACATGAAGGAAAATGAGGAACACTATACTGGAGTGCAAGACAGTTTCATTGCTTGTGGAGTTGCAGATTTTGTTGGGCAGAAGCTCACCAACTGGAATGACGAACTCATTATGCAATTCTACTCCATAGCACACTTCTATCCAGATGGCAGGATAGTATGGATGTCTGAAGGAACGAGATACCAGTCAACCATTGAGGAATGGGCAAGTCTGATCAAAGCCCCAAAGGAAAGTGAAGATGACTTGGATATTTATGCCAAGAAGAAAATGGATCATAACTCAATGTCACATATTTACAAGGAGATCCCTGATGAAGCACTTGAGATTCTCAAGTTTGGATCAGTTCATTTTCTTCTGTCAGGGCTGCCTACGATCAACCAGATCCTAAGGCACACTCTTTTGCCCAAATCAGGTGATCACAACATGATTCGAGGGCATGCAATAAACTTGCTACATGTATTTGATGTGCCCCAGAAATTCAATGTCATGAGCCTAATGGTTGAAACTATCAAGAGGACTGCAAAAGACCAGAAGAGAAGTTGTGGATATGCTCCACAAATTCAGGAGTTGATTAACTCAAAGATGGGCACGGGAAAATATTAGTTGGATAAAGAACATTTTGCTCTCTATCCAGACTTTGAGGACAATCAAGTTGTTATGAATGAGGATGAACCATCATCAGTGCAAGCTCAAGCAAAGAAGGAGAAAGCAAGAAAATAGAAGGCTGCCAAGATGCCAACTCAAGAGGAGGCATCTGAGTATTTCTTGAAGAACAAGCAGGAGCAGCTTGGTTACTTGATAGCATCAACACTAAGGATTGAGAAGGGGTTGGCCAACCTAACTCAAAACTAGGAGAGCCTGGAAAGGATCATGGAACAAAAATTCTATGATCTTGATGTCAAAGTAACTGAGATTCAGTCTGTTGTGGAACAGCTTCAGGATGACATGCAGGAGAGGAAGGGCAAGACAACCACTGATGCATTTGCCAGAGTGCCTAGAGCTCAGAGGTCAGCTGCAGTGCCTGTGACAGGCACAAGAGCCACATCATCTGCACCAGCTACAGCTCCTATAGCTCCAGTGCAACCAGCTCCAGCACCAACTCCTCTAGCTCCATCTACATCGATAGAAGCCTTCATTCTTGGAGTCATCCGTACACCACCACCACCTGAAGACCAAGCCTGAGAGACGATCTAGCACTATGCATTTTCTATGAACTTTTTGGTAACCCAAAGGGGGAGAAAATGTATAGATCATAGGCTTCGAGAGAGAGATTTTCTATTTTTTTGTTCTCTCTTGTCTTCTTGGTTAAACTTGTTTGCTTTTTGATTGCTTGAGATACTATGCAATTACCTGTGAGACATTGATGATCATGCGTTTGATCATAAGCTACACTTATGCATGTTTGATGATATTATCTTACCTATCCTTATATGATCATTCACTTTGCTTGGTGATGAGTGCATGTATTCAATCTTTATTATTTTGAGCGCTCCACCAAGATGTATGTGACATGGAAGAGTAACCGATGAGCCAAATTCCTTGTGCATTTGCAGTCCAAAGCAAATCTTCAAATATGCACAAATTTAGGGGGAGCTCTTGCTTATCACATACTTCTCAAAGCGATGATGTTTTTCAATCTTATTATCATTTGTCGAAGGTTTGATCTATATTTTGTCATCAATTACCAAAAGGGGGGAGATTGAAAGTGCAACTATCCCTAGGTGGTTTTGGTAATTCATAACAACATATAGCTCATTGAGCTAATGCTATTCCAAGACAAATATTTCAGGAAAGCTCAATGAATGGCATGGCATGGATGATGAAAGTGGATCCCTCAAAATATCAAGGACAAAGGATTGGCTCAAGCTCAAAAGCTCAAGACTCTACATTTTATATTTCAGTGATCCAAGATCACATTGAGTCTATAGGAAAAGCCAATACTATCAAGGAGGGATTAGGTGTTGCTTAATGAGCCTCCTGCTTCATGTGCTTAGAGATATGCTCCAAATACCCTCAACTACTTTCCCACATCCACATATGACCTAAACCTTAAGTCAAAATCGGTCACACCGATTCTTTCTATCCGGTGCCACCGAGTTCAAATGTCATAGCCACTGCCACAAACCCTAGGCAAATCGGTCTCACCGATAGGGATCTCGGTCTCACCGAGATGGGATTGTAATCTCTCTGTTTCCCTTCGTAACGTTTCGGTCTAACCGAAGTGAGCGATCGGTCCCACCGAGATTGCAATGTAAACTCTCTGTTTCCCTTTTGTAACATTTTGGTCTCACCGAAAAGAGCAAATCAGTCCCACCGAGTTTACCTGACCAACTCTCTGGTTAGCTAATTACCAAAATCGGTCTCACCAAGTTTGTGTAATCGGTCTCAGCGAGATTACATTATGCCCTAACCCTAACCATATCAGTCCTACCGAGTTGCATTTCGGTCCCGCCAAAAATCCTAACGGTCACTAGGTTTACTAAATCGGTCTGACCGAGTTTGTTGATTCAGTCCCACCGAGATTGGTAAATTGTGTGTAACGGTTAGATTTTGTGTGGAGGCTATATATACCCCTCCACCTCCTCTTCATTCATGGAGAGGGCCATCAGAACAAACCTACACTTCCAACTTACCAGTTCTGAGAGAGAACCACCTACTCATGTGTTGAGGCCAAGATATTCCATTCCTACCATATGAATCTTGATCTCTAGCCTTCCCCAAGTTGCTTTCCACTCAAATCTTCTTTCCACCAGATCTAAATCCTATGAGAGAGAGTTGAGTGTTGGGGAGACTATCATTTGAATCACAAGAGCAAGGAGTTCATCATCAATGCACCATTTGTTACTTCTTGGAGAGTGGTGTCTCCTAGATTGGCTAGGTGTCACTTGGGAGCCTCCGAAAAGATTGTGAGTTGAACCAAGGAGTTTGTAAGGGCAAGGAGATCGCCTACTTCGGTAAGATCTACCGCTAGTGAGGCAAGTCCTTCGTGGGCGACGGCCATGGTGGGATAGACAAGGTTGCTTATTCGTGGACCCTTCTTGGGTGGATCCCTCCGTGGACTCGCGCAATCGTTACCCTTCGTGGATTGAAGTCTCCATCAATGTGGATGTACGATAGCACCACCTATCGGAACCACGCCAAAAACATCCGTGTCTCCAACTGCGTTTGAATCCTCCAAACCATTCCCTTTACTTTCTTGCAAGTTGCATGCTTTAATTTCCGCTGCCTATATACTCTTTGCATGCTTGCATGATTTGTGTGATGATTGCTTGACTTGTCCAAAGATTGCTAAAATCTGCCAAACTCTAAAATTGGGAAAAGGTTAAGTTTTTAATTGGTCAAGTAGTCTAATCACCCCGCTCTAGACATTTTTCAAGGTCCTACAGTATCCCCCTCCGCCGGTGAAGGGGAGGAGGGGCAACGTTTAGGCCATCGTCGACAGCGATGGAGGAGACCCACTGCCGGCTGCACCGTTATCTCTGGCCGAGCGCCAACGCGGGAGGTCCTCCGATTTGTCGTTGCCTGTGGGCGGATCCAGCCTCCCGCCGCCCACCTATCCACATCCCGACGACCTTCAGGTATATCTTCATTCGAAACTGCCTTAGCTCTACTTCCCCAGCTCGCTACATCGCCGCATGTGCATCATTTTCTACCTCTCGGCCCCTCTCGATCGGATGGTCCAACGTCACCTATTTTTTTCTTCTATTGTTAGAGGTAAATCTACTTCATGGAGTAGAATCTTGTACTCCCTCCGTCCGAAAATACTTGTCATTGAAATGGATGTATCTAGATGTATTTTAGTTCTAGACACATCCATTTTTGAGGACAAGTAATTCCGGACGGAGGGAGTACTTGGTTCAAACAAGAAATAAAGTGGTGGTGGGAGAATTTAGTATGTACATCGGACTTGGTACAAACAGGAAGGAAAGGGGGTGAAAGTAGTACAGACTAGTCATCCAACCGGTCTCTTGGTCGAAAAGGGAAATATAGGGGTAACATTGTACACAGTGGTATAACCAGGACTAGATTTGCTATCCACACATAGGAGTAGGTGGTTAGAGCGAACAAAAATGGGACCAACCCAGATATGTTTCTTGGATGTTTGTTTCTTGGGGGAACAAACTATGAATCACCACTTTATGCCCCTGTTTACGTACATGGTGCTGGACTGCTGGTGCACCCACTGTCCCATGCCCTTATACCAAATATTTAGTTGTTCTTAATCTAATGTCCCTGGTAAAAATGAAGCCATGCCACTGTTATAAGTCATGACAAGTTTAGCCAAATGTTTTTGCCTGTAATTGTTTGAGACTCTGACTGTTTCCTCTGTACCTTTTTGTGCAAACAGGGATATCCAATTCACCTGGTTGTTGTTGTGACCTTTTGGTGCACTGCACAAAACTCTTCTTAAAAGAAGTGACTTTTGTGCTGCTTAACTGGAATGTCAGAATGGAACAGTTGGTTCATTTCGGTGGAACTGCACAAAGGGAGATCTGTGTTCCAATCCTCATCGTCCATATTGGCGCCTTAACCTTCCTTTAGGTAAGAATGATATTTAATGCTTGTGTTCATCTCTATTTTCTGACTGCCATGAGAAAATAATGCTATTTTTTACTAGTACACTTGTACTCCCTCACTTACAAAACCAATTCTGAATTAGAAGGCCAATCATGTACTTGGTTTCACCAACTGGTGAGGAGAAAGAGAACCAGAGCATGAAGAAGAGGGGGAAGAAGAATAAACAGTGCCAAGGCGATCTTGCTAAAGCCAGAGGCCTCAGTCGAGGCCATTCAAGGGCTCCGGCAACGACTACCTTACATGTGAGATGATCCTCCAGGGAGCCATTCCACTTCTGCTGTCTCACTTAATTAATTAGGAGTACTTAAGTACCACTAATTTATTGCTGCCTAATTTTCCTATCAGAGTTAAACAAATCTTTAGTAGGACCCTATGCTGAATCATGTACATGTGTATGTCTGTCTATGGAGGTGAATCATGTGATGGAGCAGGGATGGAATGGTATTAGTGTCATGACATAATAGTGCTATTGTTTTGCATGTCAATTTATTGCCATTGGTTCAATGAGGCAATGTTTTGCATATTGTCCATCATGAATTTGATGCTACTGCTTGAGTAATATGTTAATGTCTGCCTATCCTTTTTCACTAAGCTAATGAAGGTTTCACCTTGTTTCTACTTGTGCAAACAGGGATCATGTTGTGCCAATCATACATTTTAGTGGAACTACACAAGACAATACAATGAAGTGTATCCTAGCCAGTGCTTTAACTCTGCTGGAAGTTCTTGATAATCTTTCGATATAATCTCAGCACTGGTAAACAAGAGTGATTTCAACCATACATTTGAAGTGCACAAAAATATATACTATTGTGTGATTCCAGTGAGTGCTTTATCATCTCTTATGGGACTACATGAATAAGCTTTTTTTCTCAGGTTGGTACGGGCCTAAGGCCTTCATCCATATTAGTTTGCTGTCATCTCTATTTGTATAGTGCTACTGTCATGAGAAACTCCTTTATCTTTGCACGTTAAAGTTTTGCGACCTATGATAAATGGCAATGCTTTGAGTGTTCAGCTAATTGGCACTGATTAAATAAACTAATACCTCTCTTTAAGCAAGACTACTATGTTGCTAACTTTACCCATTAAGATAATGAGGGTGCTTCTATTTGTTAGTGTATGTTTCATCAACTAGTCCCACTATTACAACAATCTCACTCTCTCAATATATGTGCCAACAGGGATGCTCGATTTTTGTGGAACTGCACAAAAAAACTTTGGGTGCTTCATTGCCTCGACAGCTTTCGCCCTTTCCTGTTAGTCGCTAATCTTGGCTTGCTTTCTTCCTTCGCTGTCAGTCGCTTCGCTTATCTCGGCTTCCAGTCAAAGGAAATAGTAATTGATATGCTACCTCACACAGGTTGGTACTGGTCTTTATCATGATTATTGTGCTTATCATGTATTGGTAATTTGGTATTGTGCTACTGTTTGCCAATTTTATAAAGGAGTAACTTGGAGCCTGAACTCGCAGGCAAATCATTGCATTGGGTAATTTCAGTAGAATTGCACAAAATGATCAGATGGACAGTACTTATGTTGTTGCCATGTACTCCAAAGTTCACTCAGACAAGCATCGATGTTGACTAGAAGTGCCTATATTCATTCGAGTATCAACCGGCGTCAACCAGTTGTCAAACTCCCAAGTATTAGGAGAGTGAACGCCAAAAATATTGCTTGGCGCATAGCCCAGAAGAACATAGTCCAGTCTTTGGTCCCAACTTGTGCCTTTTGGTTATCGACGGATATGGTAGCGAACTGTATGGCATGGAGTCTAAAGATTCCAGACAAGTTGGTTGACGCGTATACTCATCTAGCACTTAATCAGTCTGCACGCCAGGGATGCTCCATTTCAGTTGAACAGCACAAAAAATTGGGTGGTTCATTTTCTCAACCGCCTCCTTTCTCGTCTGCAATGTAGAATTTTGGTGAGCTACATGACCAAGATGAGCTAGTAAACTATTTGGATGAAAGTAGTGGCCAAGTTGCGCAAACCTCGCTCGACACGAGGCCACTATTTGAGGATAAACCTACAAGCAAAGTTCATATTGTCTGTGCTGCCTCTTATGTACTCAAAAGTTTACTCATACAAGAACTAATTTTAGCAAGAAGTACCTCCGATTGAACACCACTTACCAGTCTATACCCTAGGTAATTAAAGTTCGTCCATGGATCATATTGGCTGTGATCTCAATCATTTGGATGCATAAACATACTGAACATGCGTATATCTGAATCTTTTTGTGAATTATGCATGAATACTGTCATGTGATCTATCAATCATTTGGATGCATAGATATGCTGAACTTGTGTACATATGAATCTTTTGAGTTGTTGATAGTGAATGTTAGCTATGAATATGAACGTGTCCTGTGAACCTGAGTTTGATACGAATGCTTACCTTTTTATGTTGTATTTGTGTGTGAACGTGTTAGTATGCCTACTGTGGGGTATGTGACATGTGGGTCTCAACGGCACACCTTCTTCCCGAGAAGAATTGCACCTGCTTTGTTAGGGTAGCAACAGCGCATCAGCTCTTTTTAATATTTTTATTACTCTGTCTTCCCCTCTCCCCCGCTCAACCCCTGTCGTAATGTTTTCGGCCTCAAAACAAACATAGTACTGCGTTTTTTGGGGGGCTTGATGAAAAATCGAGTGCTAGTTTCTGTAGGTTGGCCCGCCCAGCAAATGGGCTGCTGGTCCGCCACGACGGACTGGGAGGCTAAAAATACAAGTTGTATGGTGCAGAGGCAAGTAAAAATGCTATCGAGAGCCATCCACTGAAGAAGAAAAATCGCTCCTGATGTGCTTCTTCAGTCGTGCCGCCGGCCCCCTCTGTAATCCAGTTCGCTCGGGGATCTGGTATCATTTTTTTCCAGAGGGCGAACAAGTATCAGCTAGGCCTAGGTTTTGTATTTTAACATGCGTAGCCCACGACATACGGAGACAGTGGTTTCAACTTATTTTTTGAGGTCCATACCGGCCTATGGGCTTTTTCTTAAAGATTGGCATCCCAATGTATTTTTTAATAAAACGCAGGTGTGTTCTATTTATCTATATATAAGAATAATAATGTCATGTCCAATTTGTGTTTTCCCTTCTAACCACATTATATATTTATATTATTACTATTATCGTATATTTTATAGAGACTTATATATACATTATAAAAACATCTCACGTGTTATTAACTTATAAAAGTAAATGTTTAATGGAAGTTGGCAAGGAAAATCCTGGTTCTTTTTGACTCACAGGCAAGGAAAAACTTGGTGATTGTGTACAAAAGCTTGCGAAGATTTTAAGGACCAATTTAATAATAACGCACTCATTTTTATTTTGAGTAATAACTCGCTAATTTGTTAATTATATATAATGTGCCTCTCCGGTTTATTCTTTGATATTAATTGCTCCTTCTTACATAACATTATATATATAATGAGCCCAGCTAATTCATGTATTTCAAGGAAGTGCAAATGGGCTAGGATTTCTTAGAAAATATAAATGGGCCTGATTGACGCGAAATTATTTGTTCAGCCAGCCTAGCAAATGGACTGTACATTCTAGAAAACATGGGTTAAATATATGCCACATTTTTGCAGGTTGACATGTGGGCCAATAGGTCGAAGCCTACGCAGGGCATTGTCAACTTCGTCAACAAATGATTGTGACATCCACAGCCATTGCATTTATATCCAATGGCTGGCATGCACCTTCAATCTCTCGTCTTCTTCCTCCAGCGTCACCGGGACCGCCTGGTCCGGCCTCCGGCGGCTAGCGGCTCTGCTTAGCACGCATCGCTGCGAAGCACTACCCCACCGCCGGCCAGGCTATCCCTCCACCCCTCGACACCTCCTGTTATTCTCCACAGACTGCAGTCCTACGTCACAACAGAACCAGTTATAACCCTTCTCCTCCTCTCAATCTGTGACTCCACTACTGTGTCTTCCCATCTCCGACTCATTCCCGTCAGGGGCCTTGCCGTCATCCACCGCCTCGCTGCGCTCGGTGCGGCATGGTCAACAAACGAGAGTCATCGAAAGAGGACTGTACATGGAGAGCCTGACGGCTGGGACCCACGAGGTCCATGGTCGCACCCAAGGAAAGTTCCTCCTTATTAAGCTAAAAAAATGTTTCCTCCACGTGATAGCTGGGACCCACCAGCTGTATCTTCGCACGGAAGGAAGTGCCTCCTTGTTTTGTGTAAAAAATTATTCATTCCGTTGACAGCTGGGACCCGTCAGATTTGGTGGCTGACTTAAGGGCCTACTAAGCGGACGTGTACGCACGGCTTTGTCAACTTAATCAACAAATGATTCTAGCAGCTGGACTATTGGATGTTAATCCAATAGCCGTGCTCCTTCTTCAACCTCTGTTCTTGCTCCTGTCTCCCGTGGGCGGCACCGCGGCTGTGCTGCCGCGCACCCGAACCAGTCAAGTTTCCCACTCCTCTCCATCTGCGACTCCACTGCCCCGTCTTCCCCATCTCCGGGTCATTCCAGTCTGGGGCCTCGCCGTCGTCCACCGGCCTTGGTGCGCTCGGCACGGTGTGGTCAACATGGTCAACAACTGAGAGTCATCGGAAGATGACTGTACGTGAGAGGCTGACAGTGGGGACACACCACGCCCATGGATGCATGCATGCAACGGAACGTGGCATTGTCAACCTGTACGTGGAGAGGCTGACAGCTGGGTCCACGGCCACAGCAAGGAAGTGCCTCCTTATTACGCGGAAAATAATGATTCCTCCACCTGACAGTAGGGACCCACTGGACGGGCCACCGTATTTTGCAAAAAAAACAATTCCCCCTGACTGTTGGGACCCACCTGACGGGCCACCGTATTTCGCAAAAAAAATATTCCCCGCGCTGTCAGCTTGGGCCCACCGGAAGTGCCTCCTTATTAAGCAGAAAAAAATGAATACTCCCCCTGCTAGCTGGGACCCACCTTGGTGGGAGGCTAACTTGTGGGCCCACTAAGTTGACGGGGACGGAGGGCTTTGTCAACTTAGTCAATATGAATGATTCTAGCTGCACTGACCGTACGATGTCCATCCAACGACCATTGTGCTTCTTCAACCTCTGGCCTTCTTGCTCCAGCCGTCCAAAGCAGCGCTGGTCATGCCGCCTGCTCCTGTCTCCCGTGGCCAGCTGTGATGCCGCGGAGGCCTTACCGCCCCTACTACTCCCGCCGCTGGCCAGGCCATCCCTCCACTCACCCACACCCTCTGTTATTCTGCGGCGACGACAGCCTCACGCCGTAGCCGAACGAGTGAACCCTCATACTCCTCTACGCGTGGGCATCCACTGCCGCGTCTTCCCCGGCTCCACGTCGTCCCCTTCCTAGGCCTTGTTGTCGTCCACCGCCGTGGTGCTCTCGGCGTGGCATGGTCAATGTGGTCAAGGACCGACTTCCATCGAAAGAGTATTGTACGTGGAGAGGCTGACAGTTGGATCCACGGCAGCCGCAAGGAAGTGCCTCCCTATTACGCGTAAAATAATTATTCCTCCACCTGACAGCAGGGACCCACCGGACGGGCCACCATATTTTGCAAAAAAAATGTTTCCCCCTGACTGCTGGGACCCACCAGCTACACCTTCACACGCAAGGAAGTGCGTCTGGGCCAAAAAACAATTAGCCCCCTGACTGTTGGGACCCACCAGCTACATCTTCGCATGCAAGGAAGTGCATCCGAAAAAATGATTCGCCCCCTGACTGCTGGGACCCACTAGCAACATCTTCACACGCAAGGAAGTGCGTCCGAAAAAAAACGATTCGCCCCCCTGACCGCTGGGACCCACTAGCTACATCTTCGCATGCAAGGAAGTGCCTGGCAGTTGGGACCCACCTGGTTGAAGCGTACATAGCATTGTCATTCTGGTCGCGAATGTGTACGTACATACCGGTGGATGTAAAGTCACGCACGTGTCGTAGTAGAGGCGCGCACGTAGCATTTACACGTACGTACAGCTGCCAGTGTGCAAGAAAGAAAATACGGCCACATATGTGTACATACGGGAGGGGTCTCGAACACCTACTCGTGCATACGTACGGCCAGGGCTCGTGTACATGGCTGGGTCGGAACGGAGAAACAGCATCGTCGTCGTGTTCATGGGGAGCCAACCGGCTGGGTCGGAACGAAATGCGTCGTCATTGTCGGTGTCAAAACCGGCGGATCTCGGGTAGGGGGTCCCGAACTGTGCGTCTAGGCGGATGGTAACAGGAGACGAGGGACACGATGTTTTACCCAGGTTCGGGCCCTATTGATGGAGGTAAAACCCTACGTCCTGCTTGATTAATATCGATGATGTGTGTTACAAGAGTAGATCTACCACGAGATCAAGGAGGCTAAACCCTAGAAGCTAGCCTATGGTATGATTATTGTTCGTCCTACGGACTAAAGCCATCTGGTTTATATAGACACCGGAGAGGGCTAGGGTTACACAGAGTCGGTTACAATGGTAGGAGATCTACATATCCGTATCGCCAAGCTTGCCTTCCACGCCAAGGGATTTGATGATCCATTACTTCCTCTGTGAAGCATAGTGGGTGTGCGGCGCCTCTGTACTGGGCGATATCGCGACGGAGCTCAAAAGAGCTTTGTCTATTTTGTTTGGCCCGGCCGGACTTACTGTGTCCGGCGCGACGGTTGTCGTCACGTATCATGGGGCGCCCACACGATCCATAGATCGATCTTGATTGTCTTGCCTTATCCTCCAATATATCTTGCAAGTCCGGAGCGTTCCCCTGTGGCCTTGTGCTTTTCGAGCGATGCCGGGGTACGGTTCTGGTGAAGGGCCTAGAGGCCTCTCTGTCGCGACCACGGGGTGCTCGGTCAGCCGTATTGTCTGCTGGTGATGCAGGTTCATACGCCTCCTCCTCTAATCGGGGGAGCAACTTGCGTTTAGGGTAACTTTTGGAGGGGCGTTCTAGCACATGCTCTTCGGCCGCCAGGACTTCAGTCCATCTGTCGGCTAGCAGATCTTGATCAGCTCTAAGCTGTTGCTGTTTTTTCTTGAGGCTGTTTGCCGTGGCCATAAGCCTGCGTTTAAAACACACTTGTTCGACGGGATCCTCAGGCACGACGAATTCGTTGTCGTCGAGGCTTGCCTCGTCTCCGGAAGGAGGCATATAATCCTCTACCTCTTCTTCTGCCGCTGTCTCATGAGGGATGACATCTCCGTCCTCCTGTGTTGAATCTTGCTGGAGTGGGTTGTCTTCGGCACTGTCTGGGGTGTTATTATCTCCGGTGCCGGAATCTTCATTCTTGCTGTGGCGGGATTTAGAGCGGCGCCGCTGACGCTGGCGCTTGGGCTGTTTCTTGGAGGGGTCATCCTCCGTTGTTCCTTCGCCATTCCCGTCCTTTAGGGTATCCACCATGTATATGTCGTATGATGAGGTGGTTTTCCAGTGCCCGATAGGCGCTAGTTCTTGGTCGTCTCTGACATCATCGTCCATACCGTCGATGTCTTCGGAGTCGTAGTCTAGCATGTCGGTTAGATCGTCGACAGTGGCTACCAAGTGGGTGGTGGGTGGGTTTTGAATTTCTTCGTCGTTCGCATCCCAACCATCCTGACTGCAGTCTGGCCAGGGCTCTCCTAATAACGAGAGATACTTTAGCGAACTCAAGATGTCGCCAAAAGGTGAGTGTTGAAAGATGTCCGCCGCGGTGAACTCCATGATCGGCGCCCAATCGGATTCGATCAGAGGGGGCGCGGGAGGTTCGGAGTCCGGCGAGGAGTCCGGCACCTCGAAGTCACGAGCTTCATGAGGGACAAGGTCAGTGTTCAGCTCTATCGCCATAGAGGTTGCAGCACCCGAGGCGGTGTCTAGCCACCCGTCCTCGATCTGCGCAGCCGGCTCCGAATTAAAGATTGGAGCGGACTCGAGTGCGGCCTCCAGGGTACTGTTCGGCTGCAGAGCTAAATCATGCCCATCGTGATAGTGTGGCGCGCTTGGCTGTGGCTCGAATCCATCGAAGATCAAGTCCCCGCGGATGTCAGCCGTGAAGTTCAAACTTCCAAATCTGACCTGACGGCCAGGGGCGTAGCTTTCGATCTGCTCCAGATGGCCAAGTGAATTGGCCCGCAGTGCAAAGCAGCCGAATACGAAGATCTGTCCGGGGAGGAAGGTCTCACCCTGAGTGCGTCGTTGTTGATGATCGAAGAAGCCATCGAGCCTATCGGTGACGACACAGAGGAACTCTCAATGAAAGCACTAATGTCGGTGTCAAAACCGGCGGATCTCGGGTAGGGGGTCCCGAACTGTGCGTCTAGGCGGATGGTAACAGGAGACAAGGGACACGATGTTTTACCCAGGTTCAGGCCCTCTTGATGGAGGTAAAACCCTACGTCCTGCTTGATTAATATTGATGATGTGTGTTACAAGAGTAGATCTACCACGAGATCAAGGAGGCTAAACCCTAGAAGCTAGCCTATGGTATGATTATTGTTCGTCCTACGGACTAAAGCCATCCGGTTTATATAGACACCGGAGAGGGCTAGGGTTACACAGAGTCGGTTACAATGGTAGGAGATCTACATATCCATATCGCCAAGCTTGCCTTCCACGCCAAGGAAAGTCCCATCCGGACACGGGACGAAGTCTTCAATCTTGTATCTTCATAGTCTTGGAGTCCGGCCGATGATGATAGTTCGGCTATCCGGACACCCCCTAGTCCAGGACTCCCTCAGTAGCCCCTGAACCAGGATTTAATGACGACGAGTCCGGCACGCATATTGTCTTCGGCATTGCAAGGCGGGTTCCTCCTCCTAATAATTTATAGAAGATTGTGAACACCAGGATAGTGCCCGGCTCTGCAAAAATAATTTCCACATACCACTGTAGGGAGAATAATATTTACACAAGTTCAATCTGCTGACGTATTTGATGGTGTGACGTCACACCACTACCAAGCCTTTACTTAAATTGTTTTTATTGTACCACCTCAGCGCGTGTAGCGAAGCGGTTTCCTTGGCACGTCTTGTTGAAGCAGAGATCATGTTCCCCTTATTCCGGGATTCCCATAAACATAGACGTGGGTAACCCAACCGCGCCCGTTGCCACGCCCCCTCCATCGAAGGCGGGTTCCAAACGATCACGGGGACGACTCTCGGTATTCTTCCTCTTTATAATGAGACCAAGGCCAGTTCCTTTTCTTCAATCCTCAATCGAATCCGCCCCTCGCCCCCGAGTTCCACCACCCAGGGCTCCAGATTCGGGTACCTTCATCCTTCGACAATGTCCGGCTCCAACCTACGGGGCCGGTGGATGCCCTCTTCCATCACAGAAGAAGACGTGTTAAAGCTAAGAGATGCCAGGTACTTGACCTACGAGATTTCGCATAGGTTGCCTGCCCGAGGGCAAGTTATTCCTACTCCCGAGCCCGGCGAGAGCGTTGTGTTCGTGTCTCACCTCCGTCGGGGTTTAGGCTTCCCGATGGACCCCTTCGTGAGGGGGCTCATGTTTTACTATGGGCTGGAATTCCATGACTTGGCTCCGGAGTCCATCCTCCACATCTCATCGTTTATTGTTGTTTGCGAAGCCTTCCTCCGCACTACCCCTCACTTCGGCTTGTGGCTCAAAACCTTCAATGTGGAGTCGAAGATGATTGAGGGGCGTCAGGCAGAGTGCGGAGGGGCGGTTATAAGCAAGAGGGCCGATGCTCCATGGCCCGAGGGCTCTTTTCAGGAGGAGCTCGGCTTGTGGCAACAGGAGTGGTTCTATATCACCGCTCCCAGGGGCAGCAGGCAGAGGCCGCCGCCCGTCTTCCGCTCGGGCCCTCCACAACAGTTGACGTCATGGGTCAACAAGGGGCGTGACTGGGGGCCGTCCAAAGACGTACCCCTGTTGTAGGACCGGATTCGAGGCCTCCAAGAAAGGGAGATCAATCTAGTCGCAGTGGTATAGGTTATGCTGATCCGGCGCCTACAGCCCTTCAAACGTCGCCCCCTCTGCCTGTGGGAATTTAATCCGGAGGGGCCACGTGCTCTTCAACACTTCATGGGTTTGACACCCGCGGAGATGTACAAACTGTTCTTCGGATCGCAAGAGATGCGTCCGGACTTGACCGAGGACGCTGGCCTAAGCTGCAATCGCCCGGATACTCAAGTAAGTAGCCTTGTGTCCGGACACATTGTCCATCTAGTTATCGTGGGTTTGCCTTTTGACCAGCTATCCCTTGGACAGGAATAAATAGAGCAAGCAAAACTGATACGGTGTCCGGCCCCCCTCCCTGAGACCACGCAGGATCCCGTGTTAATCAAAATGTTGGAGGTTGCACCTTCGGAGGAGGGCGAAGGGGGGCACAGGGGAACTACCACCTCTGCCAAGGAGGCTTTCAGTAAGGGAGGAATCAAGAGTCCCTCCTTCCTGGGGGAGAAGAGGACAGCTTCCGAAGACCCGGAGGCCAAGGCCTCAAAGCGGGGAAAGAAATCTGTACCGGAAGGTCCTGTGCCGGGAAGAGCCCCGGTCGTGCTGTCTCCTCGAAAGAATCAGCCCTCCAGCGAGCCGTAAGTAAAAAAGGGGGAATTTTGTAATAGTGGACACCCCTGCTTAATTTCTAAGGGTAACCGAAGTTTTCATCTTGTAGTTCGGATCTCAGCCCGTCTCAGCACAGCTCATCTTCGGGAGACCTTCGTCCGGAGATGATGGAGAGTGAAACGCCTCCATCTACCGCCCCATCGTGCGGAGCGGACGACCCTGAGGTGTCGTCGCGGAGGGTCTCCCCGAGTCCGGCGGGGCCAGAGAGTTCGGCACCCATTGGAGTACGGCCGGTGGAGCTGCAGGATTTGCTTAAGAGGGCGTCTATCTCGGAAGATCACCGCACATTAATGAGTATGGTGATTGAAAGGATCTTGTCCGCCAAGAGCGGGTTGTATGAGGCCGTCGGAAGCTTGCTGACGGGTTTTGAGGTACGCAAAAAATGACATACCTTTTGACAGTTTTGCACATGAAGTGCGCCCTGTATAGATAGTAGCCCCTGAGACTTGGTATGCTGTCGAAAGCGATAGCGTGCCAAGGATCATAATCTCAGTTATAGAATGTCGCCTTTCCTATGCAGGTGGCAGAACGTTTGGTGTCCAGCCGGACTGATGGAGTTGCTGAACTGAAGAGGCAACTCGATGTTGCGGATGTGGACATCACGCTGGTCAATAAACGATTTAGCGAGTCACAAGGTACGTGGTTGCTTCGCGGTTGCCTAGTAAGGGAGTTGGTGCCCGTTCCTTACAATTTGTATGCTTGATGCAGATGGCGCCGCAGCTGTGGAAGATCTTCGAGCAAAGCTTGCTCGAGCCAAGGAGCAAGCCAGGATAAGTAATGCGGCTGCCTTGAAGGCAGCGGAAGAGCTAAAAGCCGAAAAGGCTGCTCACTGCCGAAGCAGGGAAGAGTTGGCCGGAATGGCCTTGAAATTAAAAGATGCTACCGACCGTTGTGAGGTTCTTGAAGGAGAACGCCGAGTGGAGCAAGAGGGCCTGAAGAAGGCCGGCGCCGAAGTCAAGGTTGCCCGGAGTGAGATGCCGGCTATGAAGGAGGAACTGCATCAGGCCGGAGACAAAACGGCTGGAAAGCCCTTTCTTCTGTGTAGGAAGTTCACGGATCCAAAGTATGCTCAGCTGGGCCAGTTGTGTGGTGCGGAGGATCCTTATCTGGATTTGGCGGCGAGTGCGGCGGACGCAGTCGTGCACTTCCGAGGCCAGAAGGATCACGAAATGGAAGAACTTTACTGGTCTCAATTCCATAGTCTGGCGCGTCCACTTCCGTTGAATGATCGGCTGGCTGAGTGGGCTGAGCTGAATAGATTGTCCGGACTTGCCATGATGGATGTGATCACTCATCTGTGGCCGGAAAGGCCCAAGCCGAAGAGTTATTTTGGCTTGTTGCAGCAATTCCTTGGGGCGGTGCCGCATATCAAGGCGATGAAGCGGTCGGCATGCATAGAAGGTGCATGGATGGCTCTCGCCCGTGTGAGGACATACTGGGCGGACATGGACGCCACCGCTGTTGCATGCCGGGGTTCGGACAAGATCCGATTACCCGCCGAGCACTATTTTGAGGAAGTCCTGCAGGGCGCTTATTTAATAGAGTCGCAGTGCTCGAAAGATGTCATGTTCAAATGACGTGTATAATTTGTGAGATCATGTTTATAATGCAATAGCTTTTTATACTTGTGCGTTCAAGTATTGAACTATCTCCTGTGCGGCCGTATGTGTATGTATAATCTGAAAGATGGCAGTCTTTGGCTTCAGCCCCCACGCACATGGTGCGGGGGTGTTTGCAAAAAGAAAAAGCGCTTTTTCACACTTAATCCAACGTCTTGGTCCTTTTAAGGAGGTGATAGCATAGCAAACTAGGCAACCGGACTATAACGCTTTATCACTTTCACTTAGCCATAGGAGCTCGAATGTGGGGCTACTATATAGCCCCTAGCGGCACCGCTCTTCTCCGAACTCGGGGCGCGTATGTGCCTGACCGAGAAGCGATCCTTCGTCAAAGCGGAGGAATTCTAAACATTCCAATGGTCGATCGAGTGGTTGACCAGTCTCTCGCTATATCATGACAGTCAGTTTTCGGCTTTCTCTACTGAGGTGCTCGCCCGGCCGAACCGGGGCACAATCGCAGTAGTTCTCCTGGTGCCGCATTAGCCGATGATACGGAACGTAAGGCAGCAAAACACAGGAGCCGGGCAGACCCAACATTTGACCAAAGACATGATTCGGAGCTAATGCATATAAGGCCTAACTCGAGACGCCGAACACTCCCTGAGGTGTTCGGTCTTTATGATACCAGGCAGAACAATGCCCTAAGCCCCTAGTGTCCAGGTACAGGCGGGAACTTCAGACGCGGCCGATGCCAATATGCCAGCCTCCTCCTCGGCTATGGTAGGAAACCGGGGGATGTGTATCAACAAGAGACAGTAAGAAAGGTTTACGCAGGGTCTTAATCTGAAAAGAATCCTTGCAACAAGTCCCTGCTGCACGTCTGCGCCTGTGTCTCCGTTGTGCTGTATCCTGAACGGGTGTAGCACGTGCTTCATCTGTAAAAGAGAAGGACTTAGTTTCTAAGAAATATCATGCAAAAGTTGTATTAAAATAAAGTATAATTTGGCAGATAAAGAAACTTGAGCTTTATTAGCTATCATCATTTAAACGCGCGGCCCCTTATAAAGGGGGTATGTGGCTGGGAAGCCCCTTGTTTTTTTACGCCGGACTTGCCTAACCGTGTCCAGGGTCTTGAATGACCTGTGTTTAGGGGCCTTGACCGGCAAGGTCGGAGTGGCTGTCAAGGCAGCCCCACGCTCCCCGTGGTCGAGGAACACTCGGAGTTACTCTTTAATGAGATTATGCCGCGTGGACCGGGCATTGTAAGTATAAGGGACATGTAGTGTGGTATTGCGTTAAAGCGGGCGAAAGCTTTGCGTCCTAGTAGTGCTTGATGGCCACTGTAAAATGGGGCGCTATGGAGAGTGAGCTTTTCGCGACGGAGGTTGTCGGATGAACCGAACACAACCTCTAGTGGTGCAGAGCCCGTATAATTGGCTTAAAGGCCTCACGTCACTCCTTTGAAGGAAGTGCTGTTATGGCGAATTTTGGTAGGGTCTATCCCCATTCTTCGGATGTTGTCCTGGTAGGGCAGGTGCCGCATTGTGTTTTCATGTTATCAAATGGAGTGAATTCACTGTTTTGACTTCTAATGGGAAAGTCTTTTGTTTTCCGGCATGCTGCTTGTGGGGTTCGTCGTCTTCGCTTGGTGTGTCGATCCCCTTGCATTCGGCATTAAGTCGGACGAACTGCTTGAAGACCCAACAATCTCTGTGGGTATGGTTTACAGGCTTCCCGGAGGTACTATGTATCTGACATAGCCTATCCAGAATTTTGTTTAGGTTGGATAGCTCGTCACTGTTGTCCTTGAGGGGCAGTGTTTTGTTATTCGGCCGCGAGCTTTTGAATCCGGCGTTGACCGCCGTGCTATTTGGGTCATTTTCCTTATTTCGGCGCTAATCTTTTCTGCGTCGTGATTTTCCATCCCTGACTTCGGATGTACTCGGGTCGCTGGTGCTACATCTAGCCAGCCAGCTGTCCTCCCCTGCGCAAAAGCGGGTCATGAGGCTTGTTAGTGCGGCCATTGTTCTTGGTTTTTCCTGGCCAAGGTGTCTGTCGAGCCATTCGTCTCGGACGTTGTGCTTAAAGGCTTCTAAGGCTTCGGCGTCCGGACAGTCGAGTATTTGGTTCTTTTTGGTGAGGAACCTGTTCCAGAATTTGCGTGCTGACTCTCCGGGCTGTTGAGTTATGTGACTTAAATCGTCTGCATCCGGAGGGCGGACATAGGTCCCTTGAAAATTTGCTCGAAACGCATCCTCGAGCTCTTCCCAACTTCCAATGGTATTTTCTGGGAGGCTTTTGAGCCAATGTCGAGCTGGCCCTTTGAGCTTGAGGGGTAGGTATTTTATGGCGTGGCGATCATCTCCTCTAGCCATGTGTATGTGTAGGATATAATCCTCAATCCAGACTCCGGGGTCTGTTGTTCCGTCATATGCCTCTATGTTTACGGGTTTGAATCCCGCAGGAAATTCATGATCCACTACCTCGTCGGTGAAACATAGTGGGTGTGTGGCGCCCCTGTATTTGGGTGTGCTGTTGTCTTCAAACGCTCGGCGGGTTGTGTTGTTTCCTGAAGTCTTCTTTTTTGACCCGTAGATAGACCTGACCGGATCATCCTTTTTCCTAGGATCTTTATGCTGATCGTGTGCCGGCTTGTGTGCGGAGCCCCTTGTTGCTCCTAGCCTGTCATCTGGTCGTCTATCCGGCCAGGCGGCATCTTTCTTTTTTGACTATGGGGGCTCTAAGGCCTCCTCGTCGAATTCGGGCAACAGCTTGCGCTTCGGGTTGCTCTTTGTGTGGCGACTAGCGTCGTGATTAACTGCGGTATCGAGTACTTTGGTCCATCTCATTCGGAGTGCATCTTCTGCTGTTTTGAGCTTCCTCTTTTGCTTCTTCAAACTTCTTGCAGTAGCGACGAGCCTTTTATGAAGGCTCTTATGCTCTGGTGATGTGTTTGGCGTGAGATCGTCTAGGCTCTTGTTTTCGCCGGGGATGGGTTGCTTGTGTGGTTCATCGTATTCGGATGATTGCTTGGTGGCATGTGTGCCATCCACTGCTTCGCCCTGCTCTAGGGCCGGGTCCGTATGGGTGTCATTTTGATCGATGCGGGACTTCGGGCGGCGCTTGCGTCGTCATTTTGGTTGTTTGTTGGGGGAGTTCTCCTTCACCACATCCCATTGTTCCTCATTATCGCTTCCTATTGGTATATCCACCATACATACGTTGTGAGTTGGGGTGGCTTTCCAGTGCCCAATAGGCGCTGGTTTTTGTTTGTCTCTGGCATCGTCGTCCATACCGTCGATGTCTTCGGAGTTGTAGTCTAGCATGTCGGTTAGGTCATCGACGGCGGCTACAAAGTGGGTGGTGGGTGGGCTTTGAATTTCTTCGTCGTCCGCATCCCGACCGTCCTGACCACAGTCCGGCCAGGGCTCTCCTGATAACGAGAGATACCTTAGCGAGCTCAGGATGTCGCCAAAAGGTGAGTGTTGAAAGATGTCCGAGGCAGTAAACTCCATGATCAGTGCCCAACCGGATTCGATTGGTGGGGGCGCGGGAGGTTCGGAGTCCGGCAAGGAGTCCGGCACCTCGGAGTCACGAGCTTTGTGAGGGACAAGATCAGTGTTCGGCTCTAATGCCGTAGAGGTTGCAGCCCCCGAGGCGGTGTCTAGCCATCCGTCCTCGATCTGCGCAACCGCTCCAAATTGAAGATCGGAGCGGGCTCGAGTGCGGCCTCCAGGGTACTGTCCAGCTGCAGAGCTAGATCATGCCCGTCGTGACAGTGCGGCACGCTTGGCTGTGGCTCGAATCCATCGAAGATCAAGTCCCCGCGGATGTCAGCCGTGAAGTTCAAACTTCCAAATCTGACCTGATGGCCAGGGGCGTAACTTTCGATCTGCTCTAGATGGCCAAGCGAATTGGCCCGCAGTGCAAAGCCACCGAATATGAAGATTTGTCCGGGGAGGAAGGTCTCACCCTGGACTGCGTTGTTGATGATGATCAAAGAAGCCATCGAGCCTATCAGCGACTACACAGAGGAACTCTCAATGAAAGCACCAATGTCAGTGTCAAAACCGGCGGATCTCGGGTAGGGGGTCCCGAACTGTGCGTCTAGGCGGATGGTAACAGGAGACGAGGGACACGATGTTTTACCCAGGTTCGGGCCCTCTTGATGGAGGTAAAACCCTACGTCCTGCTTGATTAATATTGATGATGTGTGTTACAAGAGTAGATCTACCACGAGATCAAGGAGGCTAAACCCTAGAAGCTAGCCTATTGTATGATTGTTGTTCGTCCTACGGACTAAAGCCATCCGGTTTATATAGACACCAGAGAGGGCTAGGGTTACACAGAGTCGGTTACAATGGTAGGAGATCTACATATCCGTATCGCCAAGCTTGCCTTCCACACCAAGGAAAGTCCCATCCGGACACGGGACAAAGTCTTCAATCTTGTATCTTCATACTCTTGGAGTCCGGCCGATGATGATAGTTCGGCTATCCGGACACCCCCTAGTCCAGGACTCCCTCAGTCGTGTTCATCGGGAGGGCTTGGACGGAACATGCGATGGAAACGAGGCTCGGCGTACCGCAAAACGGAGGAAATGACCTTGTGTTCGACCGGCCACGTTTGAAATGAGATCCTGTTCATCTGGAGGGGTCTGGCGTACTGCAAAACGGAGGAAACGGACCTCCTACGGTCAAAACGGGGGTCCTGTTGATCAGGAGGGGTGTGGCATATCGCAAAATGGACGAAACAGACTTGTGTTGGAGCGCTATGGTCGAAACGGGTGTCGTTCTGGGAACGGGGGTCCCCAGACTTGCTTGCCTGCGGCCTACGGCGTGGCTCAAGGGGCGGCCCAGCATGGACCAACTTCATCAGCACGAGTTCAAGACCCTCGCGAGGGGCCAAGCCTCGCGGGGCGGACGACAAGAGGCTTCCTCAGGCATGGCCTCGTCAGGCTGGCTCGCAAGGAGGCACGGAGATCAAGGCGGGGTACCTCGCGAGGTTCCCATGACGCTAGCCATGACGACCAAGGGCGCCAGGCGGGCGCCAGCCCGTGCAGTGTCCTTCTTTCCTCTTTGGTGCAAAGGGAGCAAGCGCAGGTGAGAGCATCAAGCAAAGGCATCCATTTCGGTGCAACAAGACCAAGACCAGCAGAACGGCAGGACGGAAGTCATCATGGAGCCCAAGCCGGTGTCATCACCAGAGCCTTTGGCAGGCGAGGACCAACTTTAGTCAGGATAAGTGTACTAGATGTTCCCCTTCAAAATGGCCAATTGTTGGCGCTCTTCCCGCTCAATATTTGGTAAGAGGCCCTGGGCCTTTGCCTATAAATAGGACTAGCCACCACAAGGTAGGGGCATTGGATCCTCACCTAGAAACCAGTAGAGAGAGCGACTGAACTCCCCCTAGCAGTTCATCGCACCAGCCAAGAACAGACCCTCGCGAGGTTGTTCTTCCTTGTACTGTTCAACATCAGCCCAAGAGGCAATCCACCACACCACACACTGGAGTAGGGTATTACACCACAATGGTGGCCTGATCCAGTATAAACTCTGTGTCTCTTGTGTTGTTCCTTTGATTTCTTAGTTCATAGCTAGGCTGTGAGGTGCAGGTAGGCAGAGGGCTAAATCTCTCCGCGCACCCCAGTGTTCGAATCTAGAGGGTCTACCGGAACCTGAAATCTGACATTTGGCGCGCCAGGTAGGGGTGCGCCGGAATTTGTCTTCCACCGCCCTGTTCTTCACCGACCATCACGTCCATGTCAGACGCTCGACGGGCCCGCGTCGAGCGCCGTGCCGCTCTCGCTTCCCGCGTTGCCCAGATGGCCCACGTCGGTGACCACCCCCGCCGTTCCCCATCGCCCGCCATCAACGCCGCCACCGGCCCGGCGGGGAACGAGCAGCAAGCATAGTCCCAGCATCCATCCATGAGGTGAGACGGCTGCACTGCCACTCCCTCGCTCGCCCCGGCTGGTTCCTCGTCCCACGCGCCCCGCGCGGCCATGGACGCTCGGGCTGCGCTCATCGCAGCAAATGAGCTCCTGCGCTACCGCCCGGTCGATGACTTCTACGAAGAATGGCTCGACCGCGTCGCCGAGCTCGTCCGCACCGCAGGGGGCTCCCCCGCGCCGTCTTTCTCGCTGCACCGCGCCCCGCCCTGCATGGGGAATGAAGCTCCGAGGGCGCCTCAGCCGCCTCCCCCTCAAGAAGGCGCCCTGGCCCTGAGGCGCGTGACCCCTGGACGGAACCCACCCCATCCGGCGCTAGCGCAGCAAGAGCGGAGCTGCCAAGAGGTCCCTCGCCTCCAAGAAGCTGCCCGAGTGCTCCCTGCTCCAGTCTGTCACGACCACGCTCCTGTTCCAACGCGCCAAGACCCTGCGCTGCTCCCAGCTGCAGCGCATGGGGGCTTGCAAGACCAAGCTCCTCGTCACTAGTGGCCTCCCGTGGCCACAGCAGGCTGTCGCGCCTTCACCACCGAGCTGCGCAGCATCGCGTGGCCCTGCAAGTTCAAGCCGGACCTGCCTCCTCGCTACGACGGCACGGCCGACCCTGCGGAGTTCCTCCAGTTCTACGAGCTGGGCATCGAAGCCGCCAACAGGGATGAGAAGGTCATGGCGAACTGGTTTCCCATGGCGCTCAAGGACGGGGCCCGCACCTGTCTCCTGAACCTGGCCCCAGGCACGATCTCCTCCTGGGACGAGATGCGCACCCGTTTCATCGCCAACTTCCAAGGTACTCGCGACCGGACACCTGCCGTGACCGACATGCGCCGCATCAAGCAGCAACTAGGGGAGACCCTGTAGAAGTACATCCAGCGCTTCAACAGCGCACGACTCAAGATGCCCAGGGTGACCGAGGAGGCCATCATCTCAGCCTTCTCCGACGGCGTGCGTGACGTCAAGATGAAGGAGGAGCTGGCGATGCATGAAGATCTATGCACTTCCTTGGAGCTGTTCAACCTGGCAACCAAGTGCGCCAGGGCTGAGGAAGGGCGCCTTTCCCTTTTCGAACTGCCAGCCGTAGACCCGGAAGAGAAGAAATCCAAGGCCAAGGACATGAAGCGCAAGGGGGCTGCCGTGCTCGCGATAGAACCAGACACCAAGCGGGGCAGAGATCAGCCCGAGTCTTTCAAGAGCAGCCGGTACTGTGTGTACCACGACCTCCAGACCCACAACACCAAAAAATGGCAAGAGCTCTGAGCCGTGCGAGAAGGAAGGGTTGGCCGGCGCCCCGACCGCAAAGATCGTGACTACGGCCGAGGAGAAGGAAGGAACGCATGACGCTAGGAAGTCTGTGGCCCTCGCCAAGGGTGGCGCGACCGACCTCGCCAGGATCGCTGGCAGGATCAGCCTCGCGAGGGAGACTGGAGGGATCAGCCTCGTGAGGATCCCCCGCAAGGAAACACAGGCCTCCCCCCACTGCCTCCGCAGCCAAGGAGAAACGAGGACCATCATCAGGACGAGGGGGCTGGGGGCTTCCAGGAGCCACGCGTGATCGCCTGCATCCTGGGCGGAGCTCAGGCCCCAGCCTCTCAACGCATCTTCAAGCAGTTCGCCCGCGAAGTGAATGCATTCCTCACCAAGCTTGAAGCCACGCGCCCCCTCAGGTGGTCGGCGTGCGCCATCACGTTCAGTTCAGTGGATCAGCTCAAGTGCATGGCCACAGCCGGAGTCCTCCCAATGCTTTGCTCCCCAGTTATTAGTAACGTGCAAGTCACCAGGACCCTCATCAACGGCGGGGTAGGGCTCAACGTCCTGTCCGTAGAGACATTCAACAATCTCCAAGTGCCTTACGATCAGCTTCAGCCAACCAAGCCTTTCTCTAGAGTCACCGACGGCTCCACAGTCCCAATCGGGCAGGTCCGCCTCCCTGTCACCTTCGGAGCCCGCAACAACTACCACACCGAGCTCATTGACTTCGACGTCGCCCACATCCGCCTACCATACAACACCATCCTTGGCTACTCAGCTCTCGCCAAGTTCATGGTCGTGACTCATCACGGCTACAACGTCCTCAAGATGCCAGGAAGCGGTGGAGTCATCACGGTGCCCTGTGAAGAAAGAGACGCAGTGTGCTCCCTGGAACGAGCTTTTCAGGCCGCATCACTTGAAGACCCAGATCGCGGGAGCGGGAGGCTCCCCGAAGCCGCTCCCAAGAAGAAGACATCGCCAGGCCCGACCCCTCAGGAGGCAGGCCCCTCAGGGTCTGCGCCTACTCAGGGGGCACCTCCTTCTGTCGCATAGGGAGGCGCGCCTGACGCCCTCCTCAAGCAGGGCTCGGGGGCTCCCCCATGGAGGGCCACCGACCTTGCTAAGGTCACGAGGGAGGCGCTTGGGCACCACTTGGAGGCGTGTTTCAGAGCACGTTTCCCTCAGGAAGGAGCAAAGCGAGGAGGGCCAAACCCTCAGGAGTTCGTCAGTCAGGTCAAACAGGACTTGCAGGAGTCAAGGGTCATGAGTGGCAGCCGCCGCTTACCCATCGCAGCTCCCCATCCAGGCGAGGATGGCGGGCTGCACGTCTGCATCGACATCCCAGGGCTCAACCGAGCCGCCTCTCAGGAGTGCTTCTGACCCTCACGCGTGGGGTGCTGCGAAGGCCCACCCCGCAGCCGCGTTCGCATGCCATACGGCTTGCCGAACGCGGCTGCGGTACGCCAGCGCCTCATGAGGATCATCCTGGAGGCTTAGGAGGCCAGGCGTTCCGCATTCCTGGCGGAGATGGAGATGGTTCACGACGAGCCACCGGCGCCTCCGGACCCCCCCCCCCCCCCGAGGCTCCTGGGCCTGGGGGCTCGTGAAGATCGGCTCCCGCAGCCCGCTACGTCTGCTACTTCAACACCCCTTCATCGTCAACACTATCAGGTGACATCTTTCAAGTTTCATTTCCAGCTGGGAGCGCCCCCAGGGCTGCATCATTCCCAGGCCGCGTGGGTCCGCCCCTGCGGCGTGTATCCCTTTTGTTCATGTTTTTAGCTTACCTTGTTGGGGGCGCCCCTCGGGCTGCATCATCCCCAAGTCGCTCGGGTCAGACCCGGCGGCATGTATCCCTCTTGCGTTTATTTTCTGGCTATGCATTCGACCCATCATGCTTGTTATTTGGTGCTTGTCCGTGGCACCCCTTCTTCCTTCGTGTCGGCCACTTGCGCGTTAAAGGGGGGGGGTACCTGAGCATCGCGACTCAGGGCTCCTACCGGTTCTCCAGCCCTCACCCTCTGGTTTTGTCCACGGCATCGCGCCCTGGCAAACCAGCAATGGCTGAGGCTCGCTCGAGGGCCGGGACCCGAGGACGTAGAGCATCAACATCGAACCGAGCTTGCGCGTTAAAGTGGCGGTACCTGAGCATCGCGACTCAGGGCTCCTACCGGCTCTCCAACCCTCACCCTCATGTTTTGTCTATGGCGTCGCGCCCTGGCAAACCAGCGACGGCTGAGACTCGCTCGAGGGCCGGGACCCAAGGACGTAGAGCGTCGACATCTAACCAAGCTTGCGCGTTAAAGGGGGGTACCTGAGCATCGCGACTCAGGGCTCCTACCGGCTCTCCAGCCCTCACCCTCTGGTTCTGTCCACGACATCGCGCCCTGGCAAACCAGCGACGGCTGAGACTCGCTCGAGGGCCGGGACCCGAGGACGTAGAGCATCGGCATCTGGCCAAATTTGCAGGAACACATCACAAGTTAAGGCCCAGTGCCAGGCGCAACCCGCCATGAGGTAGGGCCCCGCGAGTCCCGCGCTAGCTCACGGGTGCCCAGATACACCTCCTCATACCCTAGCGTGCCAGCCACGTGTCAGGGCGGGGCTGTACACGCCCCGGGGGCTCCTCCCGGAGGGGGGCCCCCTCCCACGCACCAGTGGAAGCACCATGCTCCGCGCTGGCTGACGACACTGCCGAGGAGCGGCTATTCCCGCACACCTACGGAAGCGCTATGCTCCGCGCTGGTGATAAATAGCTAAGGGTGGCCCCCGGCCGCATCAACCTCAGGGAGCCCCGAGCTCAGTGTCTAGCCTCATCGCAACGCCTCCCCTCGGGAGCGCCGCGCGAGGGGGCTGGGCACGGGGGCTGCGCCTGGGTCACGCCCAGGCGTACGCCACCCAGCCAGGCCCTTCGGGCCTGGTTCGTCGCGCGTCTCTCCCCGAGCGGAGCCAAGGTACGAAGGCCGTTTAAGCGTCAAGGGGGACTCCTGAGCATCGCGACTCAGGAGCCTAACTGGTCACGTAGCCCCTCACTCCTTAGTTCCGAAAGGCTAACGGCGGTTAAGGTATGCGCGGGGCCGGGCTCTGCAGACGTAGAATGGTAGATTCACCCACACATCTCACCTTCCTACTTGTTGTTCATGCGCCAAGGGGGACTCCTAAGCATCGCGACTCAGGAGCCTAACTTGTCACATAGCCCCTCACTCCTTGGTCCCGTCCTGGTTTCCGGTCGGGGCTAACGGCGGCTAAGGTATGCGTGGGGCCAGGCTCTGCCGGCATACAACATAAGCAAGTAGGAAGAGCGCAAATTTCAAGGAATTCAAAAGCAAATATTACAGTCCATAGTTGTTATCATGACATCAAAAGCAAGTTTGAACGCCCCCCGAGGCATCGTGCATGTTGCAGGAATTGAAAGCAGAACAGGAGCCACAGCGGAGTCATTCATTGGCGGCGGAGCTGCGCGGAGCAGGTTCGCCTTGTGGGGCCGCAGGACCGGCAGCGCCTCGCTTCGGCTTGGTGCTGAAGGCCCGGAACTTCGACAGCAGAACCTCCGCACGACCCTTCACGGCCTCAGCAGCGGCAGCGGCAAGCTCGCCGCTCGCTGGCTCCAGTAGGCCGTCGAGGTCGACGTTGGGGTCATGGAGGTAGACGTGGGTAAGGACCTGTGTCACCGCTGCAGAAGACAGGACGCGCGCCTCGGCCTCAGCCGTAGGGCCAAGGCCAAGGGTGACATCTTCAAGAGCACGGACCATGAAGGGGAGCAGCTTGGCGGGGCCGTCCTCGGCGCCGGCCAGCGAGCTTTCCAGGCTGCTGTCATAGAGCGACTTCAGCAAGCCGCGAACCTTCACCTCCATCTCCGCGAAGGCCTCGCGGTCCTCGGCAAGGACCCGCGCCTTGCCTTCCAGCTCGACCTTCCACGCCTCCAACTCCTGCTCCAGTGCGCCCAGGCGGTCACAGCGCTTGTTGATCTTGGCGTCTTGGTCCTTGATGGCCGCCTCGCGAGCCTTCAGGCCTTCTTCCTTCTCTTGGCGGATGCGGACCTCCTCGGCGAGCTGGTCTCGCAGGCCCTGCAGTTCGCTCTCAAGCACCTTGCAACGGCCTTGGGCATCGGCCGCCTCCCCCAAGGCAGCGTCACGAGCGGCCTTCACCTCGAGGACGGCCTGCTTCTCCTCGTCGTAGGCCGTCGAGGCCTGAACCAGCGCAGCTCGAATCGAAGTGTCAGAGCGAATCCAGCCGGAAGCTAGCTCCAAGCGCCCGGCCACCAAGCGAGGGTCGGCGCCTAGAAGATCTTGCTCCAGTCGGTCCAGTTTGGCAGCAGCACAATCCAAGACGGTGGAAGGGGTCGGAGAGACAGCAGCTGGTGGAGTAGGAGGAGAGGACGGCAGCGTAACCACAGGACCCTGAGGTAGGACCTGCTGCGCCCCAACAACTGTGCCGATGGCATCAGGCAGGGATACCTCAGGAGTCGCTTGGGCCGTGGGGGTTGAGCTCGCCCCAGCCAGCTCCACCAGGCCTCACAAGGACGACCAGGCAGGAGAGGCCCGTGCCTTGCAGCCACCTCCCTTCGTGGGCAGAGGTGCTGCCCCAGACGGAGCCTCAGGAGCCCCCTTCGGTTTCTTCGCCGCAGGCGCCAGCCTAGCCAAGAGATACAGACATCAAGCCTCAACGACAAAGCAAGGAACAAGACAAGAATCAAGCACTTACTCGTCGCCGCTCGCGAGCTCGAGCAACCTCCAGCCGTACTTGAAGCCCGAGAGCCGGCTGCTGGGATCAGCCTCGCGAGGTTCAGAAGCAGGAGGCACGTCTGCAGATCACCTCGGAGCCGGGGCAGACCCGAGGGGGATCAGCCTAGACCTGGCCTTCTTCGAGATCGGGGGCAAGCTCCCGCCGCCCCGCTCGTCATCATCCTTGTCGTCACTCGGCGAAAGGTAGAGAGCACGGGACCTGCGCCGGGGGAGAGGCGCTCTCGACTCCCCGTCGGTAGCCTCGGAGTCACGCCCCCCCTTCCCACTCCTCTTCTTCCTCCTCTTCGCTGGAGTCACCGGAGGACACGTTCACCGTCGCCTGGGCCGCCGGGTCCTCGGGAGCCACCGCGGGCACAGGCCCATCCCCATTAAAGACGGGCATGGAGTCAACCACCTTCTCCCAATCATCTCGGAGAAACAGGGGTACAGGGGCGCCCTCCAGCCTCGCCACGTCCCCTCCGACCAAAGATTGGAGGACCGCGCCCAGATCTTCGTCGTCCAAAACTTCGGGGCTCAGGCGGGGCCTCCACAGCGGTAGCGAATACTTGCGAAGTGGGGCCACCTGATGCTCCAGGAACTCCCTCAGGAGCGACGCGCTAGTCAACTTCGCCGTCATCATGTTCCCCGGCCTCAGATCCGCGTCCATCTTCTCCAACACCGGCTTCACGCGGGGGTCCACGAGTTCCGCGCGAGACCAATCATCGTAGCTCGTAGGCTGCTCCGTGGGCAGGATCAGCCGAGGGTGGATGCGCCCAGCATCCACCATGACCCACTTGCTCCTGAAGCCCTCAATCCTCTTCCCGGGCTTCAAGATGGCGTTGGAGCTACCATACGCGACGAAGCTCACGCACGCGGAGAGAGGACCGCGAGAGAGCCAGAGGGATAAGTAGTGGCGCAGCAAGGCCACCGAAGGCTGCACCCCAACATGAGCCTCGCAATAGGTATGCGAAGATCGCCAGAAGAAGGACGGAGTTGGGGTGGAGGTGCAGAGCTTGCAGGTCGTAATGGCGGAGGACAGAGAAGAAGAACTCATAGAAAGGAGGTACCAGACCGGAAGAAGAACTCAGAGAAAGAAGGTGCTCCCTTGGGCCTCAGGAGGGGCGGAGCCGGCCTTGAACACCTGTGCCCCGTCGTTGCCTTGCGACGCCACCATCCGGCGCATCCGGGCAAGGCTCGCCTCCGACACGTTCGGCGAGTCCAAGGCGGGCGAATACCAAGCTTCGGCCGGGGTCTGGCGAGGCGCCATGACTTGCTAAGGTGCACGGCCGAAGTAGATATGAAGATTTCGGAGGCAGAGAGGAAGGGCGCAAGAAAGGGGATCTGGGCAATGACCGGAGGAAGCAAGGGAAGCAAAGCCTAGGCAGACGCCACTCTTTTAATGCACGCGGTTACTGAGGCACCCACGTCCAACCAACCGCCATGTGGCGCCCGAGGCCGCAGGCTGTTAGGGCCCGCGGCGCTTCGCACTTGCCCCTTCGCCTCTCTGCTCGGCCAAGTCCAGGCATGCCTTGGGCCCAGGGGCTACTGTCGGCGTTCTGGGAATGGGGGTCCCCAGACTTGCCTGCCTGCGGCCTGCGGCGTGGCTCAAGGGGCGGCCCAGCATGGCCCATCTTCATCAGCATGAGTTCAAGACCCTCGCGAGGGGCCAAGCCTCGCGGGGCGGACGACATGAGGCTTCCTCAGGCACGGCCTCGTCGGGCTGGCTCACGAGGAGGCGGAGAGATCAAGGCGGGGTACCTCGCAAGGTGCCCATGACGCAAGCCATGACGACCAAGGGCGCCAGGCGGGCGCCAGCCCGCGTAGTGCCCTTCTTTCCTCTTTGGTGCAAAGGGAGCAAGCGCAGGCGAGAGCATCAAGCAAAGGCATCCATTTCGATGCAACAAGACCAAGACCAGCAGAACGGCAGGATGGAAGTCATCGTGGAGCCCAAGCTGGCGTCACCACCAGAGCCTTTGGTAGGCGAGGACCAACTTTAGTCAGGATAAGTGTACTAGATGTTCCACTTCAAAATGGCCAATTGTTGGCGCCCTTCCCGCTCAATATTTGGGAAGAGGCCCTGGGCCTTTGCCTCTAAATAGGACTAGCCACCACAAGGTAGGGGCATCGGATCCTCACCTAGAAACCAGTAGAGAGAGCGAATGAACTCCCCCTAGCAGTTCATCGCACGAGCCAAGAACAGACCCTCGCGAGGCTATTCTTCCTTGTACTGTTCAACATCAACCCAAGAGGCAATCCACCACACCATACACTTGAGTAGGGCATTACACCACAATGGTGGCCTGAACCAGTATAAACTCTGTGTCTCTTGTGTTGTTCCTTTGATTGCTTAGTTCATAGCAAGGCGGTGAGGTGCAGGTTGGCAGAGGGCTAAAGCTCCACGCGCACCCCAGTGTTCGAATCTAGAGGGTCTGCCGGAACCCGAAATCCGACAATGGGGGTCCTATTCATTGGGAGGGGTGTGGCGTACCGCAAAATGGGACTCCACGGGAAACTGTTCATCTCCACCGTCAACCTCCTCCAGCCTCCACGGGCTACTGTTCATCCACCGTCGAGCTCCTCCAGCCTCCACAGGCTCTTGTTCATCCAGCCTCCACCGCACGCTACTCCACCGGTGACTGTTCAACCACCCCTCCACGGGCTCCTGTTCAACCACCCCTCCACGGGCTAATGTTCATCCACCCCTCCACCGTCTACTGTTCATCCAGCCCTCCACTGGGTCGTCCTGTTCATCCAGCCCTCCACGGGGTCCTGTTCATCCAGCCCCAACTGGCTCGATCGATCGGGGTCCTGTTCATCCAGAGGCAACGCAACGGGGTCCTGTTCATCCACCCCCACCGCTCACTGTTCATCCACCCCCCCTCCCCCCCTCGCAACGCTCCCTATTCATCCAGAGGAAGCATCGATCGGCTTCAGTTAGCAGTAGTAGCGAAGGAATCGCTAGATCGGGTTCAGTTAATAGCCATTGATCGATCGCTCGGGTTCAGTAACGCGTAGCCCGTAGTGCAATCGCTCGGGTTCAGCTAGAGCCCAACGCCACGCTCGGGTTCAGTTAGAGCCAACGTGTCGCACACACGCGCGTACGAGTACGAGAGAAACGCGCATCGCTCGGCCCCCGACCACCCACCGTAACCGGGAACTCCCCGAAATTTTCCTCGCCCTTGCTTCTACCACGCTTTTTTCCGTCATGGACGGCCCAAAGAATGTCATGCAGTTGCGTCTCTGGCCCGCCCAGGACGAAAATCCCATTTTATGTCATGATTTTTTGTCATAGAAGTAGGAGCCCACCACATCTATGATGATACTGGGTTTTGTCACAATTATTGTCATAGAGGTGTCATATGTATGACTGAAAAAAAATGCATCCGGCCCAAACGGATGTGTCTTTTTTTGTAGTGACAAGGCGCGGCTTGAAATTTCGGGAGAGCATGTTTAACGTGTACCCAAAAAAAGACAATTAGCACCTCATCATCAGAGAGAGCCATGTCCCGTTTTACTATATTACTAGAAATGCATTCAAATACAACAAAAAAACTTAAAAAATTGGGACAACAAACATAACGTGTACAGTACCAAAACAATTTGCACTTCCATCAACAATAAAAAAACAATGTGTGTTGTCTAGCATATGGACTAAATTTGAGTACATTTTCCCTATGTGAATGGGATTGTACTCAGGTTAGTTATACAACTATCTAAATATTATCTTCACAACACATGACATGAATATAGGAGAAGTAAATTCCTATATAAATACGAACTACATGTACATACGATCTCAAATTCAAATATATGTATCGATTTTGTGTTGAATTCAAATCATAGTACATGTATGTTCTAGCTAGATGTTCAGAATCTAAACCATGTATGATATACTACGTACAATATGTTTAACACGCACAACACACACACAAACACCATTTAGACTAGTTAGGTACACGTGCATTGCATGCATGAGATTTGGCAACCAAATTATGAATAAATACCACATTATAGCATGTAAGCTTTGAGTCATATATGCATGATGTAGATGTTCATTTAATTCTTATAATTCATTTCATTCAAAATCATCTAGTTTTTATAAGAAAGCTAATCTTTACGATTCATGGAATTGTGCGTTGTAAGGCATAAAGTAAAAACAAATAATGGCAAATCATGTAGGAATACATTTGGGCAATTCTGATACGGAAGATTCTAGAAAAAAGCAGAAGTGCTTGTGTTTTGAGGTTTGTGAATTATGCTTAAGTTCAACCATGGAGTCTTCTAGATTGTACATGTGGCAAAATCTGGTGGAATCTAGATGATATCCAACAGCCAGTAGTGCTCAAATTTGCCATCTCTACACCATCGGATTGGCCTCATCCAATGACCATCTTTCAAAGTTAAAGTTATCCGCACACTATACAAAAAATATAAAATATAATATATATAGGGGTATAGATATAGATATGTGATGTGAAAGCCACCCATCATCTCCAATTAGAATAGTGTGTCCATGCACGGATGCAGTGTGCCTGAACGATGTCTGCCATCAGCATCTCAAATTCAAATCAGTCTGACCTTGGTCTATGTGTATACATTACAATATGCTCGTTTCCAAACCACACCACGCAGTTCTACGTTATATTCATGCATGCATGGGTTTCAAACATCATGATCTCTTATTCAAATATTTGAATTCAACTTTACATTGATTATGACCTCACCTAGTCTTTTACACCCACACAGTCATCTTCTCCTTATAATTGTACCACTAACTTTCTCTCGTGCATGCATGCACACACACTACTAGTCGGCATTATCCATCGCACACATGCAATCTTTTTCTTCAGGTCGGTCTCCCATGCAGGCACACACACACCTCCCCCTCTCCATCATATCGGGCATTATTTATCTCTCACGTGAATGTGCAATGATCAATGTTCCTATATGTGTGTGTGTGTATAGCTAGGTCTTTCATAGTTTTTCACACAAACCGATCAATCTATATATCTAGTGAGGTCTCACCCTCTTTCCCACGTCCACATCGATCAACCTATACCTCTCTATATAGGATCACATATATAGCTAATACACCCACATTAACTATATATCCAACGTCCCCCTCTCATCATCCATGCCTACTGCTTCATCTCTCAGACGCGCGCACAATGGCGAAGACATGGGGCAACAAGGGCCCTCCCCTCCGTAACATCACTATTTATCAAGGCCAATATGAATGTGATCATTAGACAATTGCTGGTAAAATGGTTTAAGTTGATGAATTGGCCCTCCTCATAAAGGATTAGCAATGCTTGCCCCCTAGATCATTTATTTTTCATAGCTCCTCCACTGCGTGCAACAGCACATGTTCTCGCCCCCTCTCTCTAAATATCGATCTCGCACTTGTGCACTCCTTCATAGTGTCCCTCCACTTGGCCCCTTGCACCATCTTCTAGCCCCCCACCGGATTTTGCCACATGTACAATCTGGCAGACTCCATGGTTGAACTTAAGCATAATGCACAAACCTCAAAACAACAGTGGCTCTCCTTTGTTCTAGAATCTTCCGTATCATAATTGCCCAAACTTTTTTTCTAGTTGAATTGCCATTATTTGTTTTTACTTTATGCTTTACAACGCACAATTCCATGAATCATAAAATAGATTAAGGGCTTCTTTGATTCAAAGGATTCTCAAAGGAATTTTGGAGGATCCTAATCCTTAGGAATTTTTCCTATCTTGGTTGTTTGATTCGTAGGATTGTAAACCATAGGAAATTTTCCATATGATTCATTTGCACTAGATTTCATAGGAAACATCATATCCACTCAAACCTCTTTGAAAGAATTCTGTGTTTTTTTCTATGCACAATCAAACACTCATACAATCATGTAGGATTCAAGACGACATTCCACTCGAATCCCATGTTTTTCCTATTCCCGCGTTTTGGAAATCCTACGAATCAAAGAGGCCCTAGCTTTTTTATAAAAACTAATTGATTTTGAATGAGATGAACTATAACAATTAAACGAAGGTCTACATTAGGCATATATGACTCAAAGCTTACATGCTATAGTGTGGTATTTATTCATAATTTGATTGCCAAATCTGATAGGTGCAATGCACGTGTGTCTTACTAGTACTTCGAGTATGTGCAAAACACATAAATTAGAATTCCAATGGCATGCTACACAGTGTCTCTCTTATAGTTCATGAAGCCATGTGGCACATGTGGAGGCGTTGTCGCGACCTCCTTGTGTGGATTGATCACAGTGACGTGTTGCTGGTTCTAGAAGAATGTACTCGTCCTCTCCGAGCCACACTGGCGGTAGATGCACGAAGCGAAGATGTGCACGCACGCCACACACGCACTCATTCCCTCGCACGCATAGGCGGGTACACGGGCGGACGCAATTTTGTACCAAGATCCACCCCATGTGATAATTTGACGCATGTAAAGTCCTGCACTTCATTGATGGTCAATACAGCACATGCAAATTGAGTGGACATGAGGGCGGAAGAAAGACATTACTACTCCACTGTGCGCATGCGAGTAGTTAAATCATGGGTTGCTAGTAGTACTTCCATTGGTCTCGTTCATATTTTGTGCCAATTTTTGACAGTAACATAATATTTACGCATTGGAGCAGTGTAGTCTACTTGAAATTTATGTTCCACTAAACTCATCGGGAGTCATTTCAGGCCTCGAAACCAAAATCATCAATTAATCTTTACCTTGTTCCCATCACATTCGGAAGTACTAGTGCTACAATTAAGTGCAAGCCTGCTCACACCTACTAGTACCAAACCTGAACATGTTCCCACTATGCAGGTATTAGTACTAGTGCTAGTACTTAGGTTATAAAAAGGGGAACTACCTAACCAAAAATTACTCTACTTTTCCTCCTCATAAGTCCTTATTCGTTCGTCCTTGCCATGGCCGGTGTGCAGAGCTCTAGGTCGAGAACTACTCGTAACAACGGAGCGGCAACCAAGGCTGCGGAAAAAAAGAGGGCTCGGCGCCACGCAGAGACCTCGAAAGATCTCTCACGGGTAGGAGATGGATCCCAGGAGCACCCTAGCCGTGGAGGCGAACATGCCTGATAACCCACAAGTATAGGGGATCGCAACAGTTTTCGAGGGTAGAATATTCAACCCAAATTTATTGATTCGACACAAGGGGAGCCAAAGAATATTCTCAAGTATTAGCAGTTGAGTTTTCAATTCAACCACACCTGGATAACTTAGTATCCGCAGCAAAGTATTTAGTAGCAAAGTAGTATGGAAGTAACGGTAACAGTGCAAAAAGTAACAATAGCAGTTTTATAGTAATGTTAACAATAGCAATGATAAAGTAAATACGCAAAGAGCAATATGTGAAAAGCTCGTAGGCATTGGATCAGTGATGGATAATTATGTCGGATGCGGTTCATCATGTAACAGTTATAACATAGGGTGACACAGAACTAACCAGTTCATCAATGTAATGTAGGCATGTATTCCGAATATAGTCATACGTGCTTATGGAAAAGAACTTGCATGACATCTTTTGTCCTACCCTCCTGTGGCAGCGGGGTCCTAATGGAAACTAAGGGATATTAAGGCCTCCTTTTAATAGAGTACCGGACCAAAGCATTAACACATAGTGAATACATGAACTCCTCAAACTACGGTCATCACCGAGAAGTATCCCGATTATTGTCACTTCGGGGTTGTCGGATGATAACACATAATAGGTGACTAGAGACTTGCAAGATAGGATCAAGAACTAACATATATTCATGAAAACATAATAGGTTTAGATATGAAATCATGGCACTCGGGCCCTAGTGACAAGCATTAAGCATAGCAAAGTCATAGCAACATCAATCTCAGAACATAGTGGATACTAGGGATCAATCCCTAACAAAACTAACTTGATTACATGGTAAATCTCATCCAACCCATCACCGTCTAGCAAGCCTACGATGGAATTACTCACACACGGCGGTGAGCATCACGAAATTGCTGATGGAGGATGGTTGATGATGTCGACGGCGACGAATCCCCCTCTCCGGAGCCCCAAACGGACTCCAGATCAGCCCTCCCGAGAGAGATTAGGGCTTGGCGGCGGCTCCGTATCATAAAATGCGATGAAACTTTCTCTCTAATTTTTTTCTCCGCGAAAGCAAATATATGGAGTTGGAGTTGAGGTCGATGGACATCCAGGGGGCCACGAGGTAGGGGGCGCGCCCTAGGGGAGGGGGCGCGCCCCCACCCTCATGGACAGGGTGTGGGCCCCCTGAAATTAATTCTTTTGCCAGTATTTTTTATTAATTTTGAAAAGTTGCTCCGTGGATTTTCAGGTCATTTCGAGAACTTTTATTTCTGCACAAAAATAACATCATGGCAGTTCTTCTGAAAACAGCGTCAGTCCGGGTTAGTTCCATTCAAATCATGCAAGTTAGAGTCCAAAACAAGGGCAAAAGTGTTTGGAAAAGTAGATACGATGGAGACGTATCAACTCCCCCAAGCTTAAACCTTTGCTTGTCCTCAAGCAATTCAGTTGACAAACTGAAAGTGATAAAGAAAAACTTTTACAAACTCTGTTTGCTCTTGTTGTTGCAAATATGTAAAGCCAGTATTCAAGTTTTTAGCAAAGATTATGAACTAACCATATTCACAATAACACTTAGGTCTCATGTTTACTCATATCAATGGCATAATCAACTAGCGAGCAATAATAATAAAACTCGGATGACAACACTTTCTCAAAACAATCATAATATGATATAACAAGATGGTATCTCGCTAGCCCTTTCTGAGACCGCAAAACATAAATGCAGAGCACCTCTGAAGATCAAGGACTGACTAAACATTGTAATTCATGGTAAAAGAGATCCAGTCATAGTCATACCCAATATAAATTAATAGTAATGCATGCAAATGACAGCGGTGCTCTCCAGCGGGTGCTTTTTAATAAGAGGGTGATGACACAACATAAAAGTAAATAGATAGGCTCTTCGCAGAGGGAAGCAGGGATTTGTAGAGGTGCCAGAGCTCGATTTTGAAATAGAGATGAATAACATTTTGAGCGGTATACTTTCACTGTCAACATAACAACTATGAGATCACGATATCTTCCATGCTACACACATTATAGGCGGTTTCCAAACAGAATGGTAAAGTTTATACTCCCTGACCACCAACAAGCATCAATCCATGGCTTGCCCGAAACAACGGGTGCCTCCAACTAGCAACAATCCTAGGAGAGTTTTGTTTGCAATTATTTTGATTTGATTTGAGCATGGGACTGGGCATCCCGGTGACCAGCCATTTTCTTGTGAATGAGGAGCGGAGTCCACTCCTCTTGATAATAACCCGCCTAACATGGAAGATACACACAACCCTAGTTGATGCATGAGCTGTTCAAGCATACAAAACAAAATTTCCTTTGAAGGTTTGGAGTTTGGCACATACAAATTTACTTGGAACGGCAGGTAAATGCCGCATATAGGAAGGTATGGTGGACTCATATGGAATAACTATGGGGTTTATGGAGTTTGGATGCACAAGCAATATTCCCGCTTAGTACAGGTGAAGGCTAGCAAGAGACTGGAAAGCGACCAACTGAGAAAGTGACAACAGTCATGAACATGCATTAAAATTAATCAACACCGAGTGCGAGCATGAGTACGATATAATCCACCATGAACATAAATATCATGAAGGCTATGTTGATTTTGCTTCAACTACATGCGTGAACATGTGCCAAGTCAAGTCACTCGAATCATTCAAAGGAGGATACCACCCTATCACACCACATCACAACCATTTTAATAGCATGTTGGCACGCAAGGTAAACCATTATAAGCTCCTAGCTAATTAAGCATGGCATAAGCAACTATGATCTCTGGTTGTCATTGCAAACATGTTTATTCATAATAGGCTGAATCAGGAATGATGAACTACTCATATTTACCAAAAACAAGAGAGGTCGAGTTCATACCAACTTCTCTCATCTCAGTCAGTCCATCATATATCATCATTATTGCCTTTCACTTGCATGACCGAATGATGTGTATAATAATAATAGTGCACATGCATTGGACTAAGATGGAATCTGCAAGCATTCAATTCAAGGGAGAATACAAGGTAATATGGGCTCTTGGTTAAATCAACAATCATGCATATGAGAGCCACTTAGACATTTTCATTATGGTCTTCTCTTCTCGACCCCCAAAGGAAAGAAAAGAAATAAAACTATTTACACGGGAAAGCTCCCAACAAGCAAAAGAAGAACGAGAAATATTTTTGGGTTTTCTTTTAGTTACTACTACAAGCATGGAAAGTAGGCTAACTAATTTTTTTTGTTTTTCTTAAGGTTTATCAAACACACAAGAAGAAATCTAGAAAAAGAAATTAAACTAGCATGGATAGTATAATGAAAAAGTATGAGCACCGACGACTAGAATGAGTGTGTGAACATGAATGTAATGTTGGTGAGAGATATGTACTCTCCCAAGCTTAGGCTTTTGGCCTAAGTTGGTCTATGGCCATGGGTAGCCTGGCTGATATCCGTAGTTGTAACTGGGGTCGTATTGAGATGCAGCAGCCATTGCCTCCTGAGCTGCGGCATGGCGGCGAGCTGCCTCCATCCTCCTCTTGTACTCGTTTGCCTCTTCCCTGGTGATAACATATCTTCCTTTTGCCTGATAGTCAAAGAGGGCAGGAGCAGGGGGGTAATATGGACAACGCGACGTCTCTCAAAGATTAGTCGATACTGGAGGAATTGTTCATTCCTCTCAGGAAAATGATGATTAACCATGGCATTATAATCTAAATAAGCGGGAGGTAACTCCCTATCATTTTCATGTACAGGTATACCAAGATAATTAGCCACACGGGTCGCATAAATCCCTCCAAACAAGTCTCCAACTAAACCATTATTATGCAACCTACGTGCAACAATTACCCCCAAGTTGTATTGTTTATCACCTAATACAACACTCTTGAGAACACAAAGATCAGGAACACACATGTGACATGCCTCATCTTTACCGTTAATGCATCTATCAATGAAAAGTGCAAAATAATGTATAGCAGGAAAATGAATGCTCCCTATGGAAGCTTGTGCTATTTCTCTAGATTCTCCCATAGTGATACTAGCAAGAAAGTCTTTATATTCAGATTTACGAGGTTCATTAACACTGCCCCACTGCGGGAGTTTACAAGCAGTAGTGACATCTTCTAGGTCCATGGTATATGATTTATTATAAATATCAAACAGGACATTTTGAGAATTACGCGAAGATGTAAATTTAAACCTTCTCACTAATGAATCGGTCAAATGGTAGTATTGAGGACACTTATCTTGCATGAAGTCCTCAAGACCGGTATTACGCACATATGCATCAAATTCATCATTGATGCCTGCTTTGACCATAAACTCCTCTGACGGCCATTCACAAGGCCGCACATCAGCTTCCCTCGGTGGTTCGTCGTCCTGCTCACGTATTGTGAACCTGGGCCCTTTCTTCCTTGAAGAACCACCTTGGTACATTTTCCTGGACATACTTCTTCCTCTGAAAAATTTTCTGAAATTTTTAGTAACTCAAAATAAAAGTGAATCAAACTCAATAAAATTGATAGGAACTACTCCCACAAGTGCCTAGAGACTATATCATGCATTAGAATTACTTGGGACCATATAAATTTGACATGCAAGCTCAAGAACAGGGTCACCTAAGCAGCAAAAATTTGCAATGATAAAGAACTAGAACAAAAACTAATTGGGCCATTGGAGGAGTCACATACCAAAGAACAATCCCCCAAAGCAGTTTTGTGAATGGAGCTTTGAGCAAGGAGATCGAAAATGGCAGCAAAGTGAGCTAGAACTCATGCTTGAGCTAGATGGTGATTTTTTGGGAGGAAGAAGAAGTGTGTGGGTGCAGGAATAAGTGGAGGGGGGCCACCATGGGCCCACGAGGCAGGGGGACGCCTTGTGGGGGTGGGCGCGCCCTGGACCCTCGTGGCCAGGTGCCAGCTCTCCTTGTTGTGTTCTTAGTGCCAAATATTCTCAAATATTCCAGAAAAAATCATATTAAATTTGCAGGGCATTTGGAGAACATTTATTTTTGGGTATTTTTTATTGCAAGGATAATTCAGAAAATAGACAAAAAATACTATTTTTACTTTATTTAATCTAAATAATAGAAAGTAAAAGGAGGGTACACAAGGTTGTGCCTTCTAACTTCATCCATCTCATGCTCATCAAAAGTAATCCACTAACAAGGTTGATCAAGTCTTGTTAACAAACTCATTCCGAATAACATGGAACCAGAGAAATTTCGAATAACACTAGATTACCTCAACGGGGATATGCACATCCCTAGTATTAAGAATATCGTATTTCTTCTTGACTGTAGGAAGAGGAAATTCAAAACCTCCAATAATGATAGTTGGGATTTTTCCAATAGAATTGATTCTATGAACTTGAGGTTGTTTCCTCGGAAAGTGTACTATATGCTCATTACCATTAACATGAAAAGTGGCATTGCCTTTGTTGCAATCAATAACAGCCCCTACAGTATTCAGAAAGGGTATACCAAGGATAATCGACATACTATCATCCTCGGGAATATCAAGAATAACAAAGTCCGTTAAGATAGTGACGTTCGCAACCACAACAGGCACATCCTCACAAATACCGATAGGTATAGTAGTTGGTTTATCAGCCATTTGCAAGGATATTTCAGTAGGTGTCAACTTATTCAATTCAAGCCTACAATATAAAGAGAGAGGCATAACGCTAACACCGGCTCCAAGATCACATAAAGCAGTTTTAACATAGTTTCTTTTAATGGAGTATGGTATAGTTGGTACTCCTGGATCTCCAAGTTTCTTAGGTATTCCACCTTTAAAAGTGTAATTAGCAAGCATGGTGGAAATTTCAGCTTCTGGTATCTTTCTTTTATTTGTAATGATATCTTTCATGTATTTAGCATAAGGATTTACTTTAAGGACATTAGTTAAGCGCATACGTAAGAAGATAGGTCTAATCATTTCAGCAAAGCGCTCAAAATCCTCATCATCCTTTTTCTTGGATGGCTTAGGAGGAAAAGGCATGGGTTTCTAAACCCATGGTTCTCTTTCTTTACCGTACTTCCAAGCAACAACGTCTCTCTTATCATAACATTGATTCTTTGATTGTGGGTTATCAAGATCAATAGCAGGTTCAATCTCTACATCATTGTTATTGCTAGGTTGAGCATCAACATGAACATTATCATTAATATTATCACTAGTTTCATGTTCATAACCAGATTGTGTTTCACCACCAGAAATAGAAATATCATTCGGATTCTCAGGTGTGTCTACAACAGGTTCACTAGAAGCATGCAAAGTCCTATCATTTTTCTTTTTCTTCTTTTTAGAAGGACTAGGTGCATCTACATTATTTCTCTGAGAATCTTGCTCAATTCTCTTAGGGTGGCCTTCAGGATACAAAGGTTCCTGAGTCATTTTACCCATTCTAGTAGCCACTCTAACAGCAAAATCATGTTTATTATTTATTTCATCAAGCAAATCACTTTGAGCTTTAAGTACTTGTTCTGCTTGAGTGGTAACCATAGAAGCATATTTACTAATGAGCTTAATTCACCTTTAACTCTAGCCATATAATCACTCAAGCGTCCAATCATGTAAGCATTACTCTTTAATTCTCTACCAACATAAGCATTGAAATTTTCTTGTCTAGCCATAAAGTCATCAAATTCATCCAAGCATTGGCTAGCAAACTTAGTAGACGGGATTTCAACTTTATCATACCTATAGAGAGAATTTACCTTTACTACCTATGATTGGTTATCAAGACCATGTGTTTCTTCAATAGGTGGTATATTAAGACCATGTATTTCTTCAACAGGAGGCAAATTCTTAACATCTTCGGCTTTAATACCTTTTTCTTACATAGATTTCTTTGCCTCTTGCATATCTTTGGGACTGAGAAATAGAACACCCCTCTTCTTCAGAGTTGGTTTAGGAGTTGGCTCAGGAGTTGGTTCAGGAAGTGTCCAATTATTTTCATTAGTCGACATATTATTCAATATCAATTCAGCTTGATCGATTGTTCTTTCCCTGAAAACACAACCAGCACAACTATCCAAGTGGTCCTTGGAAGCATCAATTAATCCATTATAAAAGATATCAAGTATTTCATTTTTCTTAAGAGGATGATCAGGCAAAGCATTAAGTAATCGGAGAAGCCTCGCCCAAGCTTGTGGGAGACTCTCTTCTTTAATTTTCACAAAATTATATATTTCCCTCAAGGCAGCTTGTTTCTTATGAGCAGGGAAATATTTAGCAGAGAAGTAATAAATCATATACGGGGACTACGCACACAACCAGGATCAAGAGAATTAAACCAAGTTTTAGCATCACGCTTTAATGAGAATGGAAATATCTTAAGGATATAATAGTAGCAAGATTTCTCATCATTAGTGAAAGGGTGGCTATATCATTTAACTTAGTAAGATGTGCCACAACGGTTTCAGATTCATAGCCATAAAAAGGATCAGATTCGACCAAAGTAATTATCTCAAGATCGACAGAGAATTCATAATCCTTATCAGTAACAAAGATAGGTGAAGTGGCAAAAGCAGGGTCATATTTCATTCTAGCATTCAGAGTTTTCTGTTTCAGCTTAGCTAATAACTTCTTAAGATCAGATCTATCATTGCAAGCAAGAAAATCTCTAGTAGTTTCTTCATCCATAACATAACCCTCAGGAACAACAGGTAATTCATACTTAGGGGGAGAACCTTCATCATCACTATCTTCAATAATTTCATTTTCAATAATTTCATTCTCTCTAACCCTAGCAAGTTGTTCATTAAGATATTCACCTAATGGCACAGTAGTATCAAGCATAGAAGTAGGTTCATCATAAGTATCATGCATAGTAGAAGTGGCATCATCAATAACATGCGACATATCAGAATTAATAGTAGAAGCAGGTTTAGGTGTCGCAAGCTTACTCATAACAGAAGGAGAATCTAGTGCAGAGCTAGATGGCAGTTCCTTACCTCCCCTCGTAGTTGAGGGATAAATCTTAGTTCTTTCGTCTTTCAAGTTCTTCATAGTGACCAGCAGATATAAATTCCAAGTGACTCAAATAATAGAGTTATGCTCCTCGGCAACAGCGCCAGAAAATAGTCTTGATAACCCACAAGTATAGGGGATCACAACCGTTTTCAAGGGTAGAGTATTCAACCCAAATTTATTGATTCGAGACAAGGGGAGCCAAAGAATATTCTCAAGTATTAGCAGTTGACTTGTCAATTCAACCACACCTGGATAACTTAGTATCTGTAGCAAAGTATTTAGTAGCAAAGTAGTATGGAAGTAACGGTAACAGTGGCAAAAGTAACAATAGCAGTTTTGTAGTAATTCTAACAGTAGCAACGGTAAAGTAAATAAGCAAAGAGCAATATGTGAAAAGCTCGTAGGCATTGGATCAGTGATGGATAATTATGTCGGATGCGGTTCATCATGTAACAGTTATAACATAGGGTGACACAGAACTAACCAGTTCATCAATGTAATGTAGGCATGTATTCCGAATATAGTCATACGTGCTTATGGAAAAGAACTTGCATGACATCTTTTGTCCTACCCTCCCGTGGCAGCGGGGTCCTAATGGAAACTAAGGGATATTAAGGCATCCTTTTAAATAGAGTACTAGACCAAAGCATTAACACATAGTGAATACATGAACTCCTCAAACTACGGTCATCATCGAGAAGTATCCCGATTATTGTCACTTCAGGGTTGTCGGATGATAACACATAATAGGTGACTACAGACTTGCAAGATAGGATAAAGAACTCACATATATTCATGAAAACATAATAGGTTTAGATCTGAAATCTTGGCACTTGGACCCTAGTGACAAGCATTAAGCATAGCAAAGTCATAGCAACATCAATCTCAGAACATAGTGGATACTAGGGATCAAACCCTAACATAACTAACTTGATTACATGGTAAATCTCATCCAACTCATCACCGTCCAGAAAGCCTACGATGGAATTACTCATGCACGGCGGTGAGCATCACGAAATTGGTGATGGAGGATGGTTGATGATGATGACAGCAACGAATCCCCCTCTCCGGAGCCCCGAACGGACTCCAGATCAGCCCTCTTGAGAGAGCTTAGGGCTTGTTGGCGGCTCCATATCGTAAAACGCTATGAAACTTTCTCTATGATTTTTTTCTCCGCAAAAGCAAATATATGGAGTTGGAGTTGAGGTCGGTGGACGTCCAGAGGGCCCACGAGGTAGGGTGTGGGCCCCCTAATGTTGATTCTTTCGCCAGTATTTTTTATTAATTCCGAAAAGTTGCTCCGTGATTTTCAGGTCATTCCGAGAACTTTTATTTCTGCACAAAAATAACATCATGGCAGTTCTGCTGAAAACAGCGTCAGTCCGGGTTAGTTCCATTCAAATCATGCAAGTTAGAGTCCAAAACAAGGGCAAAAGTGTTTGGAAAAGTAGATACAACGGACACGTATCAATGTCGAGCTGGTAGCGCTTGAGTAGTTATCCCTCGATGGCATGCCCGATCAGCTCAATAAGCACCTCAATAAGCAGAAGGGGTTCATCAACGGCTTGGTGGAGCTGCTGACGGAGAGCCTCGACGACATGCCCGCTGAGCTCAATAAGCAGGGGGAGTTGACCACCGTCTTGGTGATGCTGCTGAAGAAGAGCATTGCCTTGGAGAAGAAGGCGACCGGCAAAATCCTGCAACTTCAGGAGGACAAGGTGAAGCTCTGCCACGAGCTCGACCTGCTGAAGGAGAAGAACGCCGGCTGGCAGAAGCTGTATGAGAATAGTAGTTCCTCGATGAAGATGCTGCAGGCCCTCATCATGGAATAGAAGGAGGAGTTGGTGAAGCTCCTCATCGAGAACCCGGCTGCTGTCAAGGTACGTAATGCGGCCGTGGAACAGATAACGAAGGCTCGCGTCGAGAAATCCCGCGTCATGGACAGAATGAAGAAGATGGCGGAGGATATGCGCAAGGAGATGGAGGTCGTGGAGGCGATGAAGAAGCAGTTACAACTCCACGGTGAATTAGATCATTTGGGGTGATAATCTTCCTTCTTCTTTTGCTCATGTGTTTTTTGCTTCGGGTGTTTCACCGCACGTGTCACGTTCTCTGCGAAGCATGAATAGAACAATGGTAACAATGAGATGACTAGCAAATTAGATCATTTTTACCGCCATATGGCACTGGGTTGCCGTGTTTCATGCTCCTCCGTCGTAGTACTACTCTAGTGGAAAACTGGAGTATACCGCATGGTTCTTTGCTCCTCCTTAGGTCGTCGGCACATTTATACGAGCAGTCAAATCACAAGGCCCTGCCTTCCAGCAGTAATGAGCCGTCAAATCACAAAGGCCCTCGCCTCTCATGAAACCGACCAAGCTAGACTGCCCCGCCCTCTAGCCTTTTAAAAAATGTGTACTTTTGTACAGTAGTAGTATCGATGGATTGTGCCATGGACAAAAACTAACAAGATGAAATTAAATAAAAAAGGTGGTACATATAGAGAGCGCTCGTCGCCAAATTATGCATATAGTACTGTTAAAGAAATAAAGAAATTAGCATACCTATTTAATTCTAGGGTTCTTATTATTTATGCCACTAGTTGTGTATCACTACTCAGTTTTGCCATTAGAAGTTACAACTACTCAAAAATACCATCGACCCGTGAGATGCCTGCTCAAAAATGCAATTAGATATCTCAAAACTGCCATCGTTAAGTTAGATGTTTGCTCAAAAATTCCATTAGACATTGTTATTTTCACGTCAAACCCGTTGACCATGTTACATGACAAAAATAAGTCGATTCTCACAATGATAAGTGTGGCCCTGCTTGTCAGGAGTAACCAAGCGAATAATTTTACAGGAAAATAAGAACGCTATTGGGATCAAGTAGGCCCCACACTATGTTGGCATGTTGGTCCATCGGTATTTATGTAATTATAACATGGCCAAAGATATTTGAGTCATAATAATGGTGTCCAGCACAACACACCCCTCAAATAAAACTAAGCACCACGGAATTCTTTGACAAAACTAAGCACCTTGAAATTCTTTGACAACTAAACTGCTGGCTATATGATGTTTTCCATATATATTATAACTATATAATGTGAATAAATGAGTGGTAGTACTATACCAACTAAAAGATGAAATGTAAGAAATATAACGAGAAGAAACATAACATAGTTCTGCTGGCGGCTCAGCACAACACACCCCTCAAATTAAAATAAGCACACCTGAAATTAAGCTAAGCAACTACTTCAGTAGACACTGCATTAGAACCACCATGAGCAACGACACTGCCACCTTACTCGGAGTCCTCGTCCACGTCCTCAACTTCGTCCTTGTCCCTCTTCCTCTTGGCCGATACTTCTTTGCTTGAACCGCACACTTGGCTCTTGCTCTTCATCCAATCCTTGTAGATATTGAAACAAAGGTAGCCATCCATTGCAGCGTACTGGATGTGGCCTATATCTAGTACATTCCACTGCCATGCATGACGATGAAACATGTGCGGAGGTTTCTTCAGTTTACCGTACGAAGGATGAACCATGGCTCCTACCAGGGTCAGTATTGAAGGCTGATCACGGGAGGGCAGCAACCCATTCTTCTGGAGGTCGAAGGGGTTTCCTACAATGAGGCCTATCCGACCCAGGACTTTTCTGTCATACGTAAAGTCTACAGTAATGAATTTGACTAGGGCATCCTTGAGGAAGTTCTTAAAATCCTGGCACTCAACATCTGCATGGTATATGTGGTAGACCAAGCATAAGTCATGCATGCAAACCTGGATCACGGCGGGCTTCTTCTTCTCTTCCTACTTTAGATTCTTCTCTGTTCCCAGGACTGTGGTGTACTCAACATCTAGCCCAGCGACCCACTCATCATTTGATTTTTTGAACATGTGTCTGAAGGGAGCAAGGCATCCTTTCACCGTCGCAGAAGAACGGGTGTAGATGACGTCGAACTCATCACTGGTGATGGTTCTAACATTGTACTCACCGTCGATCATGGAGATTTGGAATGCCATGTATTTGGGAGGAGGGATAGGATTAGTGGAACTGTCGTAATGTGAAAGGACGGGACAACTAGGAGCGAACTGTCGTAATGTTAAAGGACGTCCGGGGACGAGTTGGAGCGAACTACCAGTGGTTTTCTAATTGTAGAAATGCTGAGTGGGGCATGCGAACAGCAGGGTAGTGGCTTGCCTGGTGGATAAATGGATTCATGCACAGTACTATGGGGGCCCAATTAGATGTCATGTCTACTCGACACCCAATTAAATGGCTTTCGATGTCATGTCAAGTGTTGGGAAAATTACAGGTGATACGAATCTTTCCATTCTCCCATGATACGGGCTTCCAAGAGCCCTTGGATCTGAGATCGAACGGCTGCATGGCGTGATTCTAGACCTATGGGTGAATATCCTATCCTGGAGGGTTATTCTGCAAATTTTCAGCAACTTAGCATGCGACCGTTAGATCTCACATCCAAGGGCTGCCAAAAGCACATATCATGGCCGCGCCTACCATGACCGTCGCCTCGCTCGCGCGGTCGCGCCCTTGGAGATTTAACACGGTGCATTAGGCTATCTGATGTTGGCATGTCATACATAGTCATCACTTAGTCACTCATACTACAACAAAGTTAGCTATAAGGTTGGCTATAAGAGTTTTTTTACTTCTCTCTATCTCTTTCTTTGTAGTATTTATTGCATTTGCCAAGGAGTAAACTCTTCCAATGAAATGGTGCTTAGATGAGGTGCTAAGGGCATTAAATGGCTTAGTAATCAAGTCCCCAATGCATAGGTGCTTGGTTTTTTGTTGCTAAGTTCGCTTCATTTAATTAGCTATAGACTCAAAATTGTATTTTCACCTAGGTACACGCGCTTAGCACCGTTTCTTCCTTGGGTCACCAAACTAGTCTCTCTCTTCTTAATTAACTTGCCACATCAGAATATATGCCTATTTTGCAGGCTTAGCACCTGTAGGAGCAAGTAAGTACAATAGTGGGCTATAAGCCCGCTTTACATGGCATTTTTGCATATGTGGAGGAAAGAGGCAAGGAAAAAGTGGAGGAGTGGGCTCTCATGCAAGAGCCAGCCTATACATGGTGGAGCATTGGGAGAAGCACCTGTATCGAGGTGGTCGGGAATCAGAAGACTCACGCCGGTCGTAGCACCGCGGTTAAAATGATAATGGCAAGTCAAATCACAAGGCCCCACCTGTCCAGCAGTAACTCGTTGTCAAATCACACAGCCCTACGTTTGTCTCAGCCTACTCCCTCATCTTCTCGCATCTCTGTCGAACCAACTAGGCGGAACTGCCCCGCCTACCACGCAGGAAAAGCCCCGCCCTCGACTTTTAAATAGTACAGTATACTAATTTTGTATCCATGGATTGCACCATGGAGCAAAGCCTCAAGAAAAAAACGGTACACATGTATGGAGTATACAGCACGCCTGTCGCGTTTGCGTCGCACACCAGACGGTCGATTGGTCTGGCACGCCGCTCTCCAAATGGAACATGCGTCATATTGCGTTTGCACACACATGTGGGACCACAATTGAGAACCGACCATAGGCACACTAGCCAGACCCGCAAGTCAGGTGAGTTCATTGAAGAGAGAGAGAGACGAGCGATAGTACTAGAGAAGTGTTGTACATACGTTGGTGCCTGGACGATCCCTTCAAGACACGGAAGATCAGTTCGTCCATGCATGTGACCGGACTCCAGAAGACACACCTGGATTGGCTATCGTCTACATATCATGCAGGTTGTGTTGTATAGGGCTGTAGTTCTGGTGAGAAATCTAAAAAAAGGTTTCTTCTCATCTTGCAAAATTAGGTGTCATGTCCTTCGGATCACTGCGAGAGTTAAACAGTGACAACTGAGTTGGGCTAGTCATTGGGGCCACATACACGAAGACTACTTGGCTGCCATGTAGGTCAAGCCGACTATGTTAATTAGGACATCTATCGACGGACCCCTTCTCTATGAGTTTATCTTTAATTTGAGCTTTGATCCTCATCTAGTTTGTCCGTCGGGATTCATGTTGTCTCCTTTGAGCAGTGAGGTTATGATTTCTTGTCATGTGGCATTTTTTCGTGTTATATGTTATAATCCGGTGCTTCAGATCAAAATGACGACAACTGCGCCTCTAGGGCACGTCCCTGAAGATTTCTCGACAGTCATTGACGAGGTCAAGCCGGCTCCGGTAGTCAAAAGAAAACTAGTACTCCACTATATAGGCAGGAGCCTCCGCGCTTGCTTGCTAGTGTTTCTCTCTTCACACTATCTCGTCCTCTCCAGATCTAAACACGACAGCTGTGCCCACACACTCTCTCTCTCTCTCTCTGCTCACCGCTAGTCACAGATCCAGGCGGATCCTCTCTGCCGGGGAAGGTGAGAAGGTGCAACGTTCACGCGGTCATCCTCGGCGATAGCTCTTATCCATTGCCGGTGTGTCCCGATTAGCATGCCTTGTCATTCTCTCCCAAGCACCGCTGGCAAGGGAGGGCCTCTGATCCCTTCTTCCTTGCTGCCGTAGTGTGGGCAGATCCGACCTCCCACCACCCACCTAGCGACATCCCGGCGACCCTCAGGTATAACTTCCTTTGAAAACGGTCTTGCTCTACTTCCCAAGCTCCTAGCGTCGCTGCATTTGTATCTTTTACTATTTCTCAGGCCCCCTCGTAGATAGGATCGACCGGCTGTTCGAAAACCACCTAAATTTTTACTATTAAGAGGTAAAACTAGTTCATGCACTCGAATCTAGTACTATTTGGCTCAAACAAGGAAGAAAGGGGGTGGGGTGGGGGAAGATTTGTTACCTGAATCTAGGACTTGGTCGAAAGAGGAAATAATGGGGGCGAAAAGTAGTAGCGACTAGCTATCCAACTGGTCTCTAGGTCTAATAGGGAAATAAAGGGAAACGCAATACAAACTCAATATAAACCCGATCTATTGGTTGAAAAAGGAAAGAAAGTGGGGACTAGGGGACAAGTCAATAGAGTAAGTCCAGCACTAGATTTGCTAGCCTCACACGGTGTAAGCTGGCTATACCGAACAAAAATGGGACCAACCCAGATATCATATTCTGATGTTTGTTGCCCCGAGCCATTCTTATGTAATGCCACTGGTAAAATGTAGCAGCCACACTGTTAAAAGTAAGGACACGTTAAACCAATGTTGTTTTCAGTGTAATGCCTCCAGTAATATGAATCAATGGCACTTTTTTCCATGTCCTGCTAAATTTACCTTTAAGATAAGTTGCTTATTTTCATTAGAAATGCAACTGACCTGGTCCACCTACTCTCCCGTGCCCAAATACCGACTCTGTAGCAGCTGTTAATGTAATGTTGCTGGTAAAATGAAGCAATGGCACCATTAAAGTAATGTCGTGTTTAACGATTGTCATAGTTAATCCTAATGCCCACACTAATATTTAGCAATGTTGTTGCTTTAGAAATTGCTATTGTCCTTGTAGGATTGCCATTCAGATAAGGAACATGCTTCTTTTCATTTGATGCATGTTTCATCACTTGTTAGTCACCCTCCTTTCCACCTTTTTTGCGCAAACAGAGATATACATTTCACGCTTGATTTTAGTTGAACTGCACAAATGATATCCAAATTATAGTTGAACATTCCAGGAGCTTCACAACCAACCTTGATGTTGTTCAATTTTATTGCAACTAACGAAGAAGAAGCTCTGTGGGTTTCGTTTTCTGGTGGAAATGGAACTGGGGCTGGAGCCCTTTTCTTAAAAAAAAGAAGAAGCTGCTAGCTCATGGGATATTGCTTCATTTTAGGTGAACTACATCAAAAGGTCCCATGAATTGAATCATCCATGTTGGTGACTGGTGTCATCCCTTCTACGATGGCGTTGACTGTAGATATGGTTGCCATCACGAGGTGTGTTCCTTTTTGGTCTGACCGTTTGCCAAAGATCCTGCATGTTGATCCTGCTCTTGTGCTACTGTTTTTGGCACCGCCATGATAAAGTAGTAATGTTATTATTTTGCACCTTAATCTAGTGGCACTATTAATTTGAGGCAATGTTTAATTTTGGCACCTCTAGTGCCACTATTTTTTTATATATCAAAAGAGGGGGTTCCCTTCAATTTCATTAAAGAAACCCAACCATAGAAAACCATTATCCGACAACATCTCAGTGTAAACAGGCAGTTATGCAACTACTACTAGAACAGACTGAGTACTAGTAGTAGACAAGTTCTCCACATAAGCTAGGAAGGTAGGGGATGCAGCACCAGCTCGACCAAGTTTGGATTACAACCCAAATGCTACCACAGAAACATCAGGGGGGAAGACAGGGACTGAAAGAGCTAGTTTCAGCATCCCAGTCTAAGCACCCCCGGCCTCCATCCTTGCGATGCACGGTACACCTTGTTTGCCACCTGCTCGACTCTAGTGTCACTGATAAAATGAAGTAATAATACAATTAAAATAGAGCGAGTGTCCTCTCTATCATTTCATTTCCAATGTAGATAAAGAAAGTGCTTCTCTTTTTTAATGTATGTTTCATCAACTAGTCCCATGTTATTGTTTAAGCGTTTCTGCAAACTAGGGTGATTAATTTTAGTTGATCTGCACAAAAATAGAGATTTGAATGTCTCAAGGCCCCTCCTTGTACTACCGATGTACACTGATGTTCATCATTGGCAGAAGGTGTATCGGGGAGACTTGGGACGATTTCCAGTATGAGGCATACCATATGAGGTGTCCCAGGGCCCATCTCGCCCTCGCAGCATGGCATACTATGATACTATCACAATATTTTCTTCTATTTATTAGTGTATGTTTCATCAACTAGTGCCACTATAATGTAATCACGCTTTTCATTATCTATGCAAACAGGGTTATTCAGCTGCATTTTGGTGGAACTACACAAATGTATGGATGGAACCGACATATATGCAAAGTACGAGGTGTGCCAAGTAAAAATTACCAACACCAAGCATGCTCCATGCACGCATTGGCATCCACCACCACCAGTGGGATGTGTGGCGCTCTCTGTGGACAGATCTTTCTCGGCAGCAAATCCTCTAACCAAATACTAGTAGCTTATATTGGCAGTTTTCTAGGGAGTACTCTTTTCTGAAAGAAGCACCAATCTATTTTTTGTTTATTTGTACACATTGTCCCAACTTTGACCCATAGGTCCAGAGCTATTTTAGGGTGATTGGTATAGTACTTGGAGACTGATTGTAAGCATAATTTTCATTAGTTGTCACACTGATTGTAAGCATGACCAGATGGAAGATTAGGTTAGTGCGAAGCTTACCTTAAACCCTACTGCTGCCATTGAAATGAGGGAGCATTGAGGGAAGCATGGAGAACGGCGGGGAAGCGACGTCGCGCCATCCGGCCTCCTCTTGCGTTGGGAGAATGAATACTCATGTGGCTCCGGTTGACTCTGCACCCTCACGAACGGCACACCGTACTTGATCGATTGTTATCCTCTGGGTGCTCGACCTTCGACCTGTACACCCACCACCTCCGCCTGACTTTCGCCTTGAGAGAATCTATCTTCTCCATCGCCCAGAGGAGATACTCGATGAAGTCGAAGGACTCGGCGTGACTACCGCCAAGGAGTACATCACCGCCCTCATCGCCGCCGCCTCGCTCTTTCGCATACATTGCCACATGGCCCTCACCGTCCTTGAAATCTCCCACTCATTGTCAAACCAAGTAAGGATCTCCTTCACCTGGCTAACTTTGCCTGGACACCGCCGGCGATCTGCCTGATTCGCTTTTGCATCCTCTTCATAGATGTCCTTCTGAGTGGTCTGGTGCTAGCTTTGGAAGATGGGAGGAGAGGTGATGGTCTTGCAATAGAGAAGAGGGAGAGGCGAGACGGTGGTTTTCGAATGGAGATGATGGAGAGGAGAGGAGGTGGTTTTGCAATGGAGAAGAGGGAGAGGCGAGACAGTGGTTTTGGAATGGAGATGATGAAGAGGAGAGGAGGTGGTTTTGCAATGGAGAAGAGGGAGAGGCGAGACGGTGGTTTTAGAATCGAGATGATGCGGAGGAGAGGAGGTGGTTTTGCAATGGAGAAGAGGGAGAGGAGCGTGCGGCAACGATTTAGGATTGGACGAGAGGGCCGGCGTGCTATGACTAGATCAAAATCAAAATCAATTTACCCTTCAATTAAGAAAGCGACCCCACATTAACTAGTCTCCCTTTTATTCTGGATCATAATTGACCATGATTTTCGCAAATAAAATATATGTTATACATTGCAAAAATAATATAATTTGAAAGTACATTCAGATACGAACCAAACGATACAATTTTTGGTGACATGCATTCACATTTTTCTTGTCAAATACAGTACGTGGTCAAACTTTGACCCAAAATACGGAAAACAAAAAAATACTTCCAAGACCAGCGCCGCTCTTCCACTTTTCTCCTCTTAAACCACCACCGCTCCTCTCCTATTCCAATCTAAATCCAGCGCTGCTCCTATCCTCTTCCATTTCAAAACCACCACCCCTCCTCTCCTGTTCCAATCCAAAACCAGTGTCACTCCTCTCCCGTTCTAATCCAAAATCAGCACTGCTCCTCTCCTCTTCCATTCAAAAACCACCACCGGCGAGTGAAGGTGTTGTGGAGAAGTAGATCGATGGAGGAGTACAACCGATACGTGAAGATCGCAGACGGCGACCCTGTGAAGCTAGATAGGATGTTGGAGATACAGTCTTGGTTTGACAACAGGGACCAACTAGCGGCGACAGCGACATCCATGGCCAAATATCAGGAACAAAGCGAAAAGGCAGCGATACTCCCTGAGGGAGTCGCGCGGGAGTACATAGAGCTGCTCCTCTGGGCCATGGAGCAAACAGATTCACTGAATCCGATCGTGAGGGAGCGGTGGTGGGAGTATCGATCCCAGATGGAGCATCCACCAGAGATTGAAGGATCGAGCATCTACAGGATGCCGTTTGTGAGGGTGTCGTGCCAGAGTGAACCGGTGGAGTCTTCGTCGAACGAACCCAACTGCAAGAGGAGAAAAGCAGTTGGCCTGACGACGCTTCCCCGCCATCCTATCCCTCGCCGTTCACATCGTCTCACGGGGCGACTGTCTGCCGCCGAGGAATAGGAGGGGACTGCCCCCCCCCCAGCCCAATAGTCGGGCAGGTTGTGAATTTTCAGAAGGAGCTTAGGGTTGTCAGTATTTGCAGGTTGTGAATTGTGTTTTGTGTTGTGTATTTTGAGAGTACTTTCAGATATGAATGTCTTTTGAATTTAAGATTTGCAGTATTGATCATATGAAGTATTTTATGAATTTTAGAGATCTATTTTTAGCACTTAAAAAATGTAGTTTCATAGGAGTATAAAAGTCCAGACAATGTGATTCTCAAAGAAGAAACTGCAAGTTTTAGTTTCAGATAAGAAACTGCAAGTTCAGTTTCAGATAAGAAACTGCAACTTTTAGAGGCAGAGCATTTATATTAACACGGCCTTTTCAAACAGTGTTAACATCTTGTTGGAAGTTTTATTCATGGTCGAAAATGGAACTACCTGCCAGTTAACATCATGCTGATCAACATTCAAGCATAGCACATCTTCATATGATGCACAGTCAAAAAGATATGCTATTTTCAAAATGCCCACACAATGTCGAGTGTGCGAAAAACAGAGAAAACAAGGGAGGAAGTTTTTGCAAGTGTTGGACATGGTGTGCATATATGACAATGGGGACCCACATTTCAATAAAGGTAGAGGCACAAAATTTGGAGATATTTTCCCTGCATCAGGTGGAATTGAACCCGGGCGGAACAACTGTCGGGTAGTGTCACTTGGCCACTAGGCTAGTTCAGTACTTTCCTTACTAATAAGGCACTTCCTCAGGTGGTCGAATCTCCTCCTGCGCCTTTGTGCGCTCACCGCGGCATCGCTGTTTGCCATTGTGAACATGCTGAACAAACGAGAGGAATCTGGAGAGGACTATACGTGGAGAGGTGGACAGTTGGGACCCACCAGGTCTACGGCCATACGCAAGCAAGTGCCTCATCGAAAAAATATTTCCTCCAAATGCTATATTGAAGTTGGGGCCCACGGGTTTGTCAACATAGTAACATTTTTTAGGTGCTTCAATGTAGTTACTATAGGAGATAAATTCACAATGAAGCCGGGGAGCTGGCAGGTATCATTTATTATCACTGGGGCAGCAAGTATCAGCTGGGTTTTGGGCTGCCCCATCTAGGCTTTCTTTTTTAACATGTGCAGCCCACGACATGCCCATTTGTATTTTCTTGAGGGCCATCATGTATCGACCGGCCTATGGACCTCCCATCCGAGGTTTTATGTTTCCTGAAACATCGGCAGCCCAATTTATGTATTTTTTCGAAGAAAACGCAGAGGTCTGTTCTATTTTTCTATATAAGAATAGGAACACCTGGTCCAACTTATGTTTCCCTTCTAACTATATTATATATATTTAAATTATTTTATATGTTATTATATATTATTGTTATTGTCATCATATATTTAACAGATACTTACATATGTAAGAAAACAATATCCCACATCTTATTAACTTATAAAAATAATTTCTTAACAATAAAATCCTGGATTTTTTCGGCAACAAAAATCCTGATGATTCTGTACAAAAGCTTGGTAAGACTTAAGGACCAATGTAATAATAAATGTACAAAAGCTTGATAACATTGCTGCGCCCAACCCAACATTATAATTAGAATCAGCCCAGCAAAATCGTGTATTTCGAGAAAGTGCAAATGGCCTGTAATTTTTTAGGAAAAAAATAAATGGGCCGCATGGACGCTACATTATTTGTTCACCTAGCCCAGCTAATGGACTGTATTTCTAAAATAAATAATCAAATTGACTGTAAATTCTACCCTGTAAAAACAAGATTGTAAATTCTAGAAAAATGGGTTGAATACGTGCCACATTTTTGGAGGCTGAAATGTGGGCCAATAGGTCAAAGCCAACGCAAGTCGTTGTCAACTTAGTCAACAAATGATTCTGACATCGTTAGCCGCTAGATTTACATCCAATGACCGGCATCCATCTTCAATCTCTCGTCTTCTACCTCCAGCACCGCAGGGACCACCTGCTCCCGCCTCCTGTTGCTAGCAGCTCTGCTTAGCACGCTTCGCTGTGAAGCGCTACTCCACCATTGGCCAGGCCATCCCTCCACCCCTCCACACCTCCTGTTCTTCTCCACCGACTACCGAACCACACCGCACCAGAACTAGTTAACCCTCATACACCTCTCCGTCTGCGACTCTACTCCCGCGTCTTCCCATCTCCGGCTCGTTGCTGTCCGGGGCCTCGCCATCGTCCACCACCTTGGATGCTCTCGGTGTAGAGTGGGCAACGTGGTCAACGAACGACGCCATCGAAAGTAAACTATGCGTGGAGAGGCTAACAGCTGGGTCCATGGGCGCACACAAGGAAATGCCTCCTTATTATGCACAAAATAATGATTCCTCCACCTGATAGGT